>NW_023463750.1:0-3627 GCF_013731165.1 Rhagoletis pomonella | reverse complement strand
TCTGCTGCTCCGTTGCTGACGTCCGTTGAATTTACACCCAGTGTAGTGCGTTGTCCACCACCTTGCGTCGATATTCGCAAATTCTCAAGCGACTGTCTTAATTCATTGGTAGTGCGCACATTCATTGCCAATAAAATGCGAGTAAGCGCACTGTCATTCAGTCCGTTTACGATGTAGGAGTTTATAGACTCCTCGTCTACATCTCCACGTCTGCCGATGGCTAACATATCGTAAAAATACTCGATGAGAGGCTCATTAATCTTGCGTCGTCGTGCTGCCAACTCTCGGTGAATGTCAGCTGACGATACGGTATATGGAAAATCTCGTAGCAACATTTGGACGAACTCTTGCCAAGATCCAAATACGGGCTGTGCGTCCAACCACGTTTTGGCAACTCCTTTCAACTTATGTTGAACCGCGAGAAGCACTATTTCCTTTTTCCATTTGTTAACTTGTTGCAATTGTTCAACTTTAACAAATTGTTGTGCCGTCATGACTTTCCGCAACGGGTCGAACTCCGGAAGAACCCCTACCACTTCCGTGATTGTATGTGTGTGAGACCGCTGTGTTGGTCGGTCTTGATACGATAAAGGTTCAGGAGCCCGCGCTCCATTCTCCGTTGCTGCCAACGCTCCTGCTTGCTCATCGTCTGCGATATCTTGTGTCCTCAATGCCGGCTTTAGCGAAACTTCTATTGCTTTCACTGAATTTGCTAAACTTAACACAAGCTCCTGAAGTTGGCTGAACGGTTGTTCCCAAGGCTCCACTGTTGGTAATTCTTGTACCTCTACCTCGTCTGTACCAAGGGCTGCCATCAGTGCGGCCACCTTGTGTGCTTTATTTCCAGTAACCGACACATAATTTTCTCGCAATAACGTGTTCAATTGCGCTACACTCAAATTGGCTAATTTTACCATAATTTTGTCTGTACCGTTGTCGTTTTGAGCGTTTGTGTGCGATCCGTTCTCCGTCTTTGGTTCCTTAACACATTGTTCCCTAGATGTCGTTGTTCTGCGCAATACGCTGAGATGCTCTGCGTCGTTCTCCGTTGTATTCGCCGTTGGTCGTATCAACACCCGTTGCAGTTCTCTATCCCGTTAAACTTTTGTAAACGTGCTCGATCCCCTTCTGATTCTGTCAAGGATAAACGCCGATCTTCGGTTTAAGTTGTATATTCAAGCAAAGGTTACATATGAATAAGAGAAAAGTTAAAAGGAAACTGATATATTCAGAAAAGAAATTTATTATTCAATTGACAACGATCGACTGTGCCTGCTAGATCACCTGCCTTTTACAATACTCTGTGGTTACATGAAATTTTTTGTAATAATTCTTTTTTATGCAAAAAGCAAGAAAAACAATAATGAAAGTTAGTGATTATTACGTCTGTACTTAAACTAATTATATGCTTAGTTTTATTGTCTTTTATTAGCAACTGAATGTCGCTTTTATGTTCTAAATGGCTTACATATAGAGTCTCGATTTTTAAATTCATATTTGTTGCATTTTTTTCTTTAGTGTGCGTTATTTCATTTGGCAGAATAAATGTATTGTGAATTTTTAGATTGAAGTTGATGTAGGTTATGTTTGATATTGTGATTTTACAGTTTATAAATTTTATCAAAAATGTTCCTTTGTTTAGAAATTTTAAATTGTTGCAATCATGATATATATTTCCATTAAAGTGTTTCAGTATTAGTATTCCTGCTTCGATTTCTGTTACTGAGGATTCTGTTAAATTTCCTAGCTTACATTGGGCTTCCCTAAATTCTAAAATATTCACGAGACATTCATCATTTTTCCTAATTAAATTTTTCTCTAAATTATCCTTAACATCTAAACTGTAAATATGTTTATTCTTATCTGCAAGTACTTCGTATTCGCTTAAAAGAATTGATTTATTTAATTATTATGGTATTTTCTTGAAAGATAACGGCTGTCTTGATATTCCTATAGCTGTCGTAGTCCGTGATTAAGTCAATTTCCGTTTTTGTCATTATGTCGGTGGGAACTATGCCCAATTTAGTAGAGAATATGATTTGTTCAATGTCGTCTATGTGGTTTCTTAGGAGTGTTATGTCGTTGTTAATGGTGCATTTACATGGTATGAAGCCATATGAACTGTTGATACGCTAAAATAGAGGGACTACATGTTCTAATGAGGAATTCAATGATATCGAGTAGGATGCATATAATACATTTTTTCATATGAAAAGTTATGGGGAGATACTGTAAACATACTGCTGTGATACTGTTAAGCATATGAAATTATAGCAAGTTGAATTTTCATACATCTTCCCATAAAAAGTTTAACAGATGCAGAGATACCAAGGAGAATTTTTCCCATTTTGATGCCTTTTTAATATAAAAACCCACCGAAGAGGAGGAAAACGGCAACTCCGCCATTCACATACATGTCAAAAGTATGAATTTTAAAAATTAAAAACAATAAACAAACAAATTCAAAACAAAGAAATGGTTTGTACTAGAACTTTTTTAATAGAAGCAACTGACGTATAGTGGACAATCAAAATACAAAGCACTATGATAACAAACTTAAAAGCAAGACATTACAGAACATTTTAATGGCTTTATATCACATTTAAGTAAAACTAAGCCTATATTTTCCAATCTGGCAAAGAAATGAAAATGTGTATTTTTTGTTTTTTACACAAAGACTTGCCAAATATACATATAAGTCAAAATTATAGAAGGCATATATACTTCTCCCTTTCATTTTTTCATACAATTTATGCTTCTTTCTGGCTTTTACAAAATGCAGGGATACCGCACTTATTTCGGTACAATATGATCGTAATGTATTTTCAATTCGAAATCAAAGAAAAACATCCCACGAAAATGTTTGCGATTTTAGAACAATTAGTGTATTTTTGCAAACTACTGCAAACAGTGGAGTGTCATATCTTAACAGGTTCAGAGAATTAACGAAACAAACAAACATTTTATGGTCTTTTATTTCCTTCACACCGCATTGCTATTTTTTCTAACTTTTCCTTTGGTTTAGCGCTGTAACCTTTCAAGTTATATCTTTTAATTTATACATGTGAACTGTTTTCAATGAGCATGTTTTCATTTGCTCAAGAATTTTGGGTACATTTTGTTATAGTACCTCTCATTCTTTTTTATATTACATATATACACTCCGCAGTTCGGGATAGTATTTTGAATATACCAGCAATATATGTAAAAGTAGTGGCGGCTGCTGTAGAGCATTACGCAGAGCCTGAGTTCAAGCCCAGTTTTTTCTAAAAGTGATTGCACCTCTGACGGTAATAGTAAACCTCCGAGTGTATTCTGTCATGGAAACAACTTCTCATTAACATACAATTGCCGTTCGGAGTCGGCGTAAAACTGCCCTTTACTTTGTGTGACAAAATAACGCACGCCGCATATCGGAGGAGAAGCTAGGCCAAACACTAACATATTGTTCAAGCGCCAATATGTATATCGTAGTTTAAAGTACAAAAGCGCCTATCGTGGTTCTGCAAAACCTCGGAACTGAAATTTGTGCCAAAAAAGATATTTGGTCACGGAAGCTCCTGACATCAAGCCCTTAGCTATTTATAATAAAATATCGATACTTAGAAATAAGGAGAGAAGATTATT
>NW_023463749.1:0-12892 GCF_013731165.1 Rhagoletis pomonella | reverse complement strand
CACACCAAGCAAAGCCGCAAGAAAAACTAACACATTTTTTTTTTTTTTCGTTTTGTCACTGCCTTGCACTCCAATTACTTGCCGGTACTGGCCGTTTGCTTACTCCACCTCACTTTCTCAGTTCAAAAAAGCGACAACAACCGCATTACGGATGAGCGTTGGTGTTGATTTTGATCTTTGTTACTGATAAGGAAATCACTGCGAGTTAGTTCAGCCAAGATGCAGCTAACGATGGCTTTGGTGTCACATTAGCTAGCCGCAGTTGAGGCAGTCTTACTTCTTAATACGATTATATGGCCAGTGGCTGCAAGGAGATTTTTTTGCAAAGGAAAAGCTTTAGCGTTTAAAAAAGTAAGAGTATACATTAGGGCGGGTCAATTTGTATGGGAGATTTTTTCGACCATGCGCGTATATGTAGCACAGAAGTATTCTGCGTGTAATTTTAAGCAAATTTTCTGAAGAAACCATGAGTCTAAAAACAATCGGAAGTTTGCCAAATTGCGAAATAGTAGTGTCGTAAAGGAGTTCCTAAATTTTGTAAAAAAAAAAATAAAAAAAACAGGCTATAAGTCGTTTCTTGGTATGAAGAATATATTTCTGTGCTTGTATTTTTCTTGAAACTTCCCCCAGAGGGCGCAACAGTGAAAATTTTGCCATTTTCTTTGAAACCTATTTTCGCAATTTTGCAAACTCCAAAATTGATTTTATACCCAAGGTTTCTTCGCCAAATTTACTTAGAATTACAGGTAGAATCCTCCTATGCTATACGCGCATAGTCAAACAAAAATTGACCCGCCCTAGCATACAACGCTATTCTCAATTTCAGCTCATATGTTAATAAAAACAAAACAAACGAAATAACTAAGCAAACTGTCATAGAAATTGACATAGAGATGATCGTGTAAGACACCCACACGGTTTCAAGCTCATTTCATCTTGTAACGTATTTAGTTGAGCCCCAACTTACATCTCTGAACTATTTTTGAAGAATTGCGAGCGGCTTCCAGGGTCTTTAGAGAGCCTGGCTGCCACTGCAGACCCTGATTTTATGTCCGCGCCACCTTACGCCAATTATCCCGGCAGTATTGTAGAGACTTCCGATTGAAAGACCGCTGCCATTGCACCCAAAGCAGTAAGGCATCTAAAATACCGTCCAGATGGCATCCAGCTTCAGTACAATTTGAAGTTTTGGAGCCACCAGTATAGAAAATTTTCACCGTGCTTGCCAAGAGAGTGTTTGGATATCTGCATTGCTTCCTTGTTGGAAATCTTGGGAAATATGTCCAAGAAGAAGTGATTGAAATTCAAGAAGAAATGATTGACATGCTACACGATAGTAACTTGAAAAATACATTCAGAACTGCAAAAATGCTGGACTCAAAAGGAAATTTCTGTCGCAAATATTCAAGAATTTAGCAACATATCCTGCGTGTGGCTGTAAGTAGCACTAAACCAAGAATTCAGAAGCTAGTAAAGGATATGCAATCAAAAAATTCGCAGTAAAGTAATATAAATACTCATGTCTGTAATGTAAAATTTTCGTAAATAAGGTGAAATACTGATGGCTTTGAAGAATTTTATTTATAGTTATAACAAACCTTTATTTACACTCACTAAATATTACCTCCAAACAATTGGTGTTCAGTCGAAAGTCAGAAATTTTGTCAAATAATCCCTCAAGGTTAAGAACCACTGCACTCTGCACGCACCTGGCGGCAGCATGCCGTCACTGCAACTTGTTGACCAACATTTATTGCCAGCGAGACAAATGTGTCCAAATCGTCGTTCATTCGTACAAAAGTATGTAAATATGTACATACGAATGCAGTTACAAGTATTTGTACGTATTTGCATTTGATATGAACGTACTATACTATCAGTGTTGCAGCAACTATTAAAGTAAATAAATGTTTAAACATTTTTTTAATGTTTCATGCCAGTAGCGATGAGCAATGAACAGCGGCAAACATGTTTTAGTTGCTGTTTTTGTTGTTATTGTTCGTTATATGCATCGGATGCGCTATGTTATCGCAGCAACGACGAATCAAAAGAAAATAAATTTAAGCATTTAAGTTTTTTTTAACTATCGCCTGATACGAATTTCATATCGCAATGTTCATCTTGCAACTACATACACATTGGAGACCCACACACGTGTTTTCAAATCAAGCTCGAGCTCCACGATAACTTGAACTTGCGCAAATGCTGAACCACTTACCATATTCAATTTTTTCAAATGTGGCTTTTTATGTGTACAATTATTTAACTGGCGGCTTAGTGTGGTAATTAATAAATCTTGTGATTTTGAGTCACTCTCATTTTATTGCTTAATATTGCAGAGATAATTTACATACATACATATGCATATTTAATAAAGAAAAGAGGAGCTCGTGGAAAAAGTAGCGGCACTTTGAAAATGTAATGAATATTAAATTATACAAAGAAAAAAATAGATTTATTGCATAGCAAACTGCAGTAGCAAAGCGCTTTTTACTTTATCATCACTTGTCGGGCGATAAGAGGCATTTCAAAATGTAGCAACCGCTTAAATTACATTCAGCTCTTCATCAGGAAGACTGAATTAATTAAAAGACTTTAGTTCAACGGAATTAAAGGAATTTCGCGATTCAAGGAATTTTGCTATTTCCAGATTAATCTTATCTAATTGAGTGGTCTCAGAGGTGCATGTTGGGTGACCTATTTTCCGCAAATCTCTTGCATCTTTCGAGTTTGGATAATTAATTTTTTTTAGTTAATAACAGTAAACAACATCGGCCATTGTGGCTGCTACCACTGTGCTGGCATCCAGCGTTCTTGATTCAAGACCCGGCAAACTTCGTCACACCCAAAATTAATTTTATGTATTGAAATATTTTGCTCCAAAATTTTCACCAACAGTTCACATTCATGATTTTCAGTGAGGCATTTATCTTCTAATATTACAGTTTGGTGGTTGTCAGAAGGCTTATTTCTATTGCCATCTTAAATAACCTAGCAAAATTTTATGTATATGCATACAAAGATACGTAATAGCTTCAGTGCGTTTGAAAGGCGCCACGCCCTCTTATAAAATTGCCCAAATTTTCTCTAAGAGTATGGGTAGCGTTGCCAACCATATTATAGTATATAGTATTGTACTATTTTTCCGATCGGCGTACTATATACTGTTGGAAAAATTATAGTACGCGAAAATATTATACTTCTTCAGCTATAAATATAAATATACTTCAGTAATTTGCGAGAAAAAATGTGTATTAAAATGGATGACCTTTATATTTATATACTGTAATAACAATATTAAATGAAATATTCGTTAAAGTAAAAGGTCATAGTGATTTTGTAATCAAGAAAGGCAACATATTTTTAAAAAAACTAAGAAAGAATTAAAAAATTTGCTTAAAATTATTTCTTTACTACTCTCTATTCCGGCAATTTCGGCATTCACAGGAAGATCTTTCTCCATTGCCTAAAAACGTTTTGAAGCGCTTTAATAGAATCGGTGAAAAAGTTTTGTATTTTTCTGCCGCAACTGTAAAAATTATACGCAGTTGTTAAGCCATATTTCTTAAGTTTCAGTAAAAGTTACAGAGAGCTAAGTTTATGGTATTGCCTAAATTGCAAAAAATTAAGGTATTCAAATTTTGTCTTTAATACTATAAAAAAATTAGCCTATTTTAATGTAGTGTATAACTTTTATTAAATAGCGACAAGCAATAACAAAAAAATTGGAAGTAATAGAATTTTTTTTGTGGAAACCCTACATTTTTAAAAATTTTGACAAATTTAAAAACACAAGGCATTCAAATTGTCGTCAACAGCCCTAAAATTTCCACTTTTTGCTTTAGTCTGAAATTGGCTTTGCAGCCACGACTGCAATAAGCACATATTAATTTGGCAAAAAAGAAATGCAATCGCTCGAAGCATAGCAAATTCGGAATACATAATTGTACAAATTGGGCACGTACCTACCCATTTAAAAAAAAAAAAATAGTAGGTACGAATTGAAAATGATATATTGGCGTACATAAATTTACTGTACTGTCAAGCCGCCGATTACAATCGCGACTACGCCACGAGGCATCAGGATGCTGTGGGCAAAAAAAGTACCTACATGCCCTGCTGATGAGCTTAAATTGTGCCCAAGAACTTAATATAATTGATGTGCCAAAAATGCAATTCACATGCAAATGCAAATAAGAAATACCTGCAATTAAAAAACAAAAAAACAAAAAACAAATACAAAAGAAATTTGCATATGATTCTATGTTGTGAAATTGTACACCAATTCCTTACGTGCGCATTCAGAACCAAAAGTGTGTCAACTTTTATTTAAACAACAACAGTTCAATACCACGCAGTCACCACAAAGTCAGAGACTCACATGCACTCGCGCATTCCTCAACACAGACAAGAATGAAGCGACATTAAAATCAAAGAAGTTGGCCCTTAGAATATCCTATCTATGTGTGTATGTATGTATGTGCGCATGAAAGCGTGAACCCGGCAAAGACGTGTGAAAGACATGGCAATATTTATCGCCTGTTCTTATATGGCCCGCTTTGGTGGTTGACTTGCATAACATTGCCACAAGAATGCGCATCGTAAATTACGGCAGCGAGGTTGCATGCAACATATGAACTGTAGCTGTTCAGCAGTTGGATGTGTTCTGTTGCAGTATGCGACAGCTACTCCTCCCCACGCTACACGCTTTGACAAACGGTCAAAAAGGTAAGACGCCACATGCCGCATGCCACATACATATACATATGTACATACATACCACATGCCGCATACAAAGGTGCAACTAACCAGCAGGCTTTTGCTCAACTTCACTTCGCTTCTTAGGCTGTGTCTGTGTTGGCTTGTCCGTCGTGGCGCGTCTTCATTCACTACACATTAGGGTGGTCCAAAAATGCATGTTAAAAAGAAAAAACGAAATTTTGATGCTCTCACGCCTATTTTTTTCATTTTGAAATCAAAAAATATTTAGAATTCGCCGAAAGCGCTTTCATTTATTTTATATGGGGAAGAAACCATTTTTCGTGGAAGGGATATAGAATTCTGGAAAATGTATATTTTTGGATCAGAACTATGTTTCCTTTTTTTAAAAATTTTTAATAATAGAGATTTTTATGGGTCCCCCAACTGTATTTTTTGGGGTTTTTAGGGATTCTATAAATAAATCGATAATATTAAAAAGTGGTTAAATAAACGATTATTATTATAATTTAAAGGCTGCTGAAGAGAAGCAAAGTTTTCCGATCGAAAAATATTGATTTTCAAGAATTCTATACCATTTCTACAAATAATTGTTTGTCTCCATATAAAGCACTGTGCGACAAAAACAAAATAAATTTAAAAACACTGGAAAGAATCGATATACACACGAAATTATGAGCCAAATATAGTAATTAAAAACTGCCCTTGTAGTTTTTCATTCTGACGTCGGGATTTTTTTCAAAGGACTTTGAAATTTAAAAAAGATGATCACTTCAAAAAATTATTTAAAAAAAAATCAGTGCAATGTAGAATAACAGTAGGGGTACCAAATGAGAGAGAAAGTTCTGTAGAATTTAAAAACAAATTTTTTTTTTTTGTTTACAATGACGAATAGGTAAAGAAAATGTGCTTTTAATAAATTGTATCTTTTTAAAATAATAAAGTTTGCAGGTCGAGATTCCATCATGAAGTCGTGCGTATATTAGTCCTCAAACAATAATTTTTCAAAAAAAATATTGCAAATTTTCAAGGCTATTTAAGGACAAAATTCGTAAAGTACATGTTCCATACCCATTCGACCTTATACACCAAAAAGTTTATTCTGTTATAATTCTACAGAATTTTTTCTTTTATATGATACCCCTATTTTTGTCCTACATTGCACTGAATTTTTTAAATAATTTTTTGAAATAATCATATTTATTAAATTTCTAAGTCATTGAAAAAAAAATCGTAACGTCAAAGAGAAAAAGTAAGTACGCAGTTTTACTATAATTTACCCATAGTTTCGCTAATAGATTAATTTTTTTGTGTGTAAAATTTAGTGTCACACGGTGAAATACATGAAAAATTTTGAGCGCTTTGAACGACCTCGAAATATTTTTTGATTTCAAAATAAAAAAAAACTGGGGTATACCTTTTTTTCAGGTGAGAGCATTAAAATTCCGACTTTACTTATTTTTGGACCACCCTGCTACACATACACGCAAATATATGTAGTATGTGGCTGCCCACTTGCTCATACAAATATTGGTGAGTAATTCGGTCATGTGTTGGCTGTTGGCTTTTAAGTGGCCTACTGTACAGGCACAACATCTCTTCGCCGCGTCCTTTAGTTATTCTGATGCCAGCTCATTTTTGTTTGTATTTGGAAAATTAAAGTGTTCCAAGTCGACACGCATTCTTGTGCTGCTGCCATTACTGTTGGTGTTTCTGCTGGTCACATTGCACTTTTGCACTTGCATCGCTTACAAGCACATACATACTATATATGTACATACTTGTATTTGTAAATATCGGAAACCACACAAAATACTGTTGTCTGTTCTTCTTCTGTGTATATTTGTTTTCTTTGTGCTTTTTTGTTTTTTTGTTTCTTCTTCTGCCATTGACGAGTTGACTGCGGTCATGCTTACACTCGTAAATGTAAGAATTAACCTCACTGGTGCTTGACAGTAATAAGATACTCACCGCAACACCAACGACAATAAAAAGAATACACAAAAAAAAAATGCAATAATTGCAACACGTAAAGGCTTAAATATTTCCATAATATGTGACAGCTTGTAGTCTCTACAGAAAATGGGGCAACGAGGTGGTTTTTTTTTGTGTTTTTTTTTTTATGGAAAATAAAAAGTAACCTCAATGTGTATACATATGTGGTGGTATTCTAGCTTACTTACACCACTGTATGTAGCATTTTAATAATTCTTCTTCTTTGTGTTTATTCATCTTCAAATATTTTTTGATTTCCATAAAGAGTCAAGCGATATTTCTAAGTTATCACTTCAAAATTTTATTAAATATTTTCACGCTTTTATAGCGCAGTATCACGCTCTCGAATCTTGTTGGAAATTCAGCCTACAAAATTAAGATGTATCACTCATTAGACCAATGACCTCGAGATATACTACCTAAGAAGACCCACAGAGGAATTTCTAAATACTCAAAGGCCAAATCTAACTTATAGCATAAACAGGCGACCACATTGAACGGGATTACAGCACCTTGCTTTCTTTGGTAAAATTGTTTCCTCGATTCCTCGGTTACAGCACCTTGCTTTCTTTGATAAAATTGTTTCCTCGATTCATTCCATGTGTGATATTGAGGAACTTGTGGATATAACAATGTCCTGGCGAAGGGATCTTCTGTGCATGATTTAAAAAAAAGGCTGTAAGTGTGGTATTTGATGGATTGGCTGCTAATTATGCTGCATTTTGTTCCGTCAATGTAACTCTTTGGCCATTTTCGAGGTGTAAAGCACGGTGTACAACTGTTCGGATGGCGTTCGTCTATTGGAAAGCTCAAAATCCTCCAAACTGCTTCGTTATTTCATCATTTTCGTTGGTGACTCCAAAAATGGTGGCCATGTCGCTGCCTTTGTTTACAAATTTGCAACAATATTTAATAGATTTGACTGAATTGAAATACTCTACGTTTATGTGCGCTTGAAACATTTTTGAGAGCAAAGGAGTATATGGTACAACCCATCTGTTGTCGAACTGTACATCTGTTTGTTTGATCTTGACAACAGCAGTATGTCCTCCGTCTTCTGGTCTTCTTCTTCTGTACGTTAGATAGCCATCTTGTGCCGTTTGAGCTTCAACCAGAAACTTCATTTTCACTTCAAACTTCACTTTCACGGTCACTTTCAATTTTGACATAAATATCCACTAAATACTGTTGAAATAGTCGTCCGCAATGTAACAGATGATCTTGCCCCACTCTCTGATCATTATACGGTAAGCATAAAAATTCATTGCCGAAACTTTTTTATTAGTGGGTGCTTGTGTCACAGAGTCGATTTGGCGTACATTGAAATTACATCCGTCCTCCCCTTCCCAAAAAAAGCAATGGGTACTGAAGAGCGTCATATGATCGGTGTGTCTGATATGCGCTGCAAAACGTTACTTCTTGCCACTTCGTTGGATGTAGGAGCACTGTAACGTCTTTCGTGCTCTCCCGCCGGCGTTTTGTCTGCTCTAATGACAATTTCATATTCATCGGTTGGCATCCTATCAAGAGGGTGTTTGAAAATTTGCACTAAATTGTTTTTATCGTGTAGCATCTCTTTTAATTTCTCAACAATTTCGCGATGCATACACCTGGAATGTCCGCACATCGTTGATCAGTCTGAACTTCGTTGTTTCCTGTAAAATATATTTGCTAAAATTTCGGGTTTGATCAGGCTCAGGCTACAATGATCCTGTTTGATGATAAACCTGTCCATGAAAGACGTCATCTGAAAGCAACAGGTGGTTTGCGAAGTGATAGAAGAGACACCTTCCCGCTGCAGCAACACATCCCTGGTGTCCCATTCCACTATTTTTATTCCGGGTAGTTTCATTGTTTCTGAGGTCACGTGATCTCTCTCGTTGAAGATTTATCCTCATGCTGTTCGTCCGTTTCATTTCTTCTCAATTCCAACATTATATTCTGCTTGTCTGAAAGTTTTTCTTCGCGTTGTTGGTCAGGCTCAGCGTTTCTTAATCCCTCCAATCTTTTGGCTCAAGGAAGGCAAACGCCTTGATAGTGAGGTCTTTCTTTTCCTTGGCATATTTTACGATTACTTCTTTGAATAATGACTGACAATTTGCTAGATTATATTTTTATACGTAAAAATACCAGTTTGTTCATTAATTATTAAAAATTACTTACAACTATGAACTGTCAAATGTAGTTAGAGTGAAAGGGAGAGCGGTATTTTTGAGTATGGAAGGTGCCACACCCTCTTTTCCAATACCGCCCATTTTTCTTCATAAGCATGAAATTTATTTAATTTACCTCTCTACCAATTTCCAGTCCTCTACCACAAATATTTCAAGAGATATACAACATGAACATTTTAGTTATTATTGGAGGTGCCACACCTACTTTTCACGTACTACCCATTTTTCTCTATGCCTATAACCTTCCCGGGGTAAAAACCAGTTGGCGAAGTTTAGGGCGATTCCGTGTCGCGGTTCAAAAGTTATAGAGTAATAAACAAACAGACATTCACATTTATATATATGGAGAAGATATTGTGCGGCCTAGTTCAACAAATGCTAACTTCCCGATGCAATTCCAGAAATTCGCTGGCATAAATTACTCTTATTTTTTTCGACCTCAATTCAGATAGCAAACTTTTTTATGCAGAAAATTTTTATTGCAATAGCTTAAGTGGCTTTTACTTTCCAATCTCAGCGGCATCCATAAATGTGGACACCCACTCGCATACTATACACACTCTGCTGATATTTTAAGAAAGACAATAGTAGCTATTAATAAATATTTGCATAGCGAAAGACGCCATTGCTAATCATTGGCTATTTCCTTCTTTCGATTTTAGCATTTAACCTTCTTTTTCACTAGGCGGCGCACATTTTAGGCGTTCATGGATTGTATTTATTCGGCCACTGCGCAGTCATGCTATGCTAACTAGCGTGCACAGCTCGCTTTCGACCATTTTATTGTCACTTAATTGCTGTTATTCCTCCATTAAAATTCGCCGCATGCATAGACAGTTGCTGCAACGCACCACCAGCACACTAGCAAAAGAGGACCTTTTCAACGCCAATTTCCTATGTTGTGCAAAACCAAATTTAAAACAAAAAAAACTTTATGAATTTTGTTACTGCCAATTCAAATAAAAGTAGGTTGTTCAAGTAATAGCTAGATTAGCGCGGTGACTAAGAGCAAAAAGTTAAAAACTAAAACCAAAGACAGGCATCAAAACGAGCAAAACAAAAAAAAGCAGCACGCAATCAAAAAGGCCGCGCATGCGCTAAGCTTACTTATACGCATATTTTACAGCTGCAGTGAAGAGACCAGAAAGAATGCGAAAGACTGGAGTGGACTGGACTGGACTACTAACTACTAACTACTACCTACTAGCAACAGGCAATCGATGAATTTATTTTAGTGATTTTTTTTGTTTTTAGATGTTTGCCTGGCTCTCGCTATTGCAAGTATCGAACGGATGCTACTGCTGTATTAAAATGCAACTGAAAATGCCGTTGCTGCTATCAGTGCATACACATGCACATATGTATGTATACCTAAAGTCATTGCTGTTGCCTCATGGCGATGCACAGTGGTACAAAACTGGAATTTAGTGTTCACAATTCAATGCAGTCTTCATTTTTCACCCAATTTGATTATTTTTTTTTAATGAAAGCTAATAAAATTTGCAAAAGACCATAATAAAAACGAGTTGAAAATAATTGTAGGGTGCTTCCGAAACGGAAAAAAATTACCAAAAAAATATGAAATGTTTTATAAAAAATTTTCACCAAAATTAAAAAAAAAATTAATTTGAGTTCCTAAAAAAATGTTGGGTAGAAAGTTTTGTAGACAATTAAATTTTAATAATGTGCAATTTGCAAGTGGCTAAGAAGTCGCGTTGATTTTTAATAATTTTTTTCGCTAACATTTAACTAAAATCTAATGATCTATAAAACTGCATACCCAAATTTTTTATAAAAACCAAAAACAGAAAAAAATTATAATTTTGTTAAAAAAAATTTTTTATAACATTGCAAATAATATTTTTTTCATTTTGGGAGAACGCTACAATTTTTTTCAACTAGTTTTTAGTTTTTATTATGTAATATTTATTTAACTAAAACAGGCGAATCTCAAATTTGCTACTTTTTCTGCACTTTGCACTAACAAAAAATTAATGCAAACAATCAAAAATTCAAAAATTGGGCTCAACTGATCTCTTGCAAATTTTATTAGCTTTCATTAAACAAAAAAAAACTTAATCAAATGGAGTAAAAAATGAAGGCTCCAGTAAATTCTGAACAAAAAATGCCAATTTTAATCCACTGTGCGATGGTGTAGTTGATGGCGTCGCTGATGCCATTGCTGGCCATAAACACGCGGCAAGCTTTATTGTCATTTGATTGCTACATGCTTAAAAACGCACGCACAAGCATACATATACATATGTATTTATCTACACATGTTTCTACAAAGCGTGCAATGCGTTTTGCGTCTTCGTGCTGCCGTTTAAACAACTTACCAACCGGCAACTGCTGCCGATTGCCTACTTGTCGTCCACACCATTTGCGGTGGCAACAAAATTTATGACTCTCCATTTGATAGATTCGAAAGTGAAAATTAATTGAAAAGAAAATTGTAACGATTGAAATTGCATCTTTGTTTTTTTTTTTTTTTTTGTTTAAAAAAATTTTTGTTTCGGTTTTTTCTTTTTTCGGTTGCGCTTTTCACAATGTTATTAACAAGGTGATGATAGGCAGGTAAACGAGCGCATGGGTGTGTGTGTTTGTGCGCCTACTCGAAAAGCGTTGCGTTTAAGTGGCATTTAAAAATTAGTGACAGCTCTAAGTCGCAGTTGGCGATTTATTGGCTGTTGAAATTGTAGCGGAACAAGATTGTTTTTTTTTTATTTTTTTGTTTAAACCACAGTTGCTCAGTTGCTGATTGTTGATGAATGAAGTTTTGAAATTTTATTTGAATGAAGGATATGCATTGAGAAAAAGTTGTCAAGTGTACTTCCGGAGCGCAATAAACGCAAATATTTTTTTTTTACTGCTAAGAAAAGTATTACATGTAAAACCTTTTTGTTAGCGTTCAGGGTGAATTCCTGTTAGTGAAGAAAGTTATTTTTTTTTTTTAATCTGGATGAAATAAAAAAAAAAATCAAATGAAAAATTTTTCGTATTTGTCCTATTTTCAAAGGCAGAATTAAGTACACTTGCATTGAATAATATTTTTTTTTAATTCATTTTTTTTTCTGCTCTTTTTTTAAAACTTGCTTCGTACTTTTTGATTTTTTTGGTTAAGACTTCGAGATTTTCTTGGCACTTAATCTAGATTTTTTGCGACTGGTTCGGCAGCCTTCGAGATACTTTTCAAGTTTCGTTTGAACGCCGAATATTTAGGGACCTTTTCTGTATAATTATCTCGAGAATTTTTCCATACTATTTTTAAGATATCTTCGAGACGGCACTTTTAAGAGTCTTTTTGGGATTGCTTTTCGGACGTTTTTGGAGTTTTCGTGATCGTACGGGGTTTTTGTATGCTTCTTTCGGTGTTTTCCGGAACTGAATTTTTATGAATCTTTTCGGAGTTTTTCAAGAAATATTCTGACTTTTTACCCATTTTACGTATATTTTAGGTATAAATAAAGGTACATTCAAAAAATTAACAAGAAAATATTTCTTATGTTCTGCTCAACGGAAGTCAATCAACTTTTGCTTAAATTTTCTTTTTAAAAAATTAAAAAAAGGCAAAAATTATCGGCATTTCTTGCTCAAAGCGATAAAAAAAAAATTTTTTTTTAATTTTAGCTTTTTATTAAAAATGAATGCTAGGCCAGGCACGATCTCTGCATCTTATATATATTGGGAAACGACTATGAATACAATTATAAATTCGAACATACGATATATTGGCTACAATTATCGATATGGAATCGAATTTGAAAAGAAGCGAAATCGGTAAACAAACATGACGAAGTGTCAAGTTGTAGTTTATTATATTATTTATTGCTATCGATATTTTACTAGGATCTTTATCGTTATCGCTAATATACCCATAACTCTACTGAAACCCTTCTTTGTACTTTTTCTCGATATCGATAAATTTCTCAAATATGGTCGTGCCTCATTCTATTTGCATAATTTTCTTGGTGCCATCAGTACTCTACAGTCTGTTTTTTTTT
>NW_023463748.1:0-12895 GCF_013731165.1 Rhagoletis pomonella | reverse complement strand
ACAGCGTTTTTGGCCATTTTCGAAAAATTATAGAGCTGAACCCTGACGTGGTACAAATTTTGCATATATCAGAAATTAAAGGCTAAACCGTGCCCTTTCGAATGAGCCCTATGCCGAATTGATCGCGTGCACCCTTAAAGCAGGGGGTGTATTTGTGTTTAGGGGTGCAGGAAAAATTGATCACAGAAAGAATTTAATCTTAAACGATCATAGAAAATTAATAATGCCAAGGTTTTAACTATATTAAAAGTCGCTGATTACGAATCTGCAGTTAGATTTTAAAAATTTAAGAAATTTATATGGTCGTTTAAGATGAAATTCTTTCTGCGATCAATTTTCCCTGGACTCCTAGACACAAATACACCCCCTGATCTAAGGGTGCATGCGATTAATTCGGCATAGGGCTCATTCGAAAGGGCACGATTTAGCCTTTAATTTCTGACATATACAAAGTTTGTAGCACGTCAGGGTTCAGCTCTACAATTTTTTGGAAAATGGCCAAAAACGCTGTTTTTAGGGGTTTCAACCCCTTTTTTCTCGAAAACGTGACGTGATGGGACATTTTTGACCCCGGATTCGTGTTCAGCACGAAAAATCCGTTCGGAAACACCAGGTCCCGTCTTATTCGCAAAACCCTTGTAGACCAGTGTAATCAATTGAGGATATAGTTTTGTTGTCTATGTAAAAATATTTTCTGTTCTCTTAAAAATTCATATCTTTAATAAACTGGTTATTGTTTAATTTGCTTTGCACAAACTGCGGCTCTGTTAATTATTTCAATAGGTTATGGGCCCAGAGTCCGCACGTGCAAAAGCAATAAGCCAGTAAAAGTTAGCTTGTGTTTTTCGGAGCATATTCAAGTTTGAACGAATTGCTTGTGATATAATGGCGACATTGGCTGGCCGGATCCCGCTGTTAAACGGGACGAATTACGCAACATGGAAGCCTCAAATGGAGGCAATTCTTCACAAGAACAGATTGTTGAAGATGGTGCGTGGCGAAGAGCAAAGACCTGCCGTAGAATGTGTTTCGGAGTCGGCGACGGCAGAGCAACAAGCAACTCTGGCGAAACAGAAGCAATTGCAAGCAGAACATGATGACAAGGATATGGATGCCAAAGCTGAATTAATCATTGCACTGGATGCAAGTATCATTAGAATGGTTAAAAATTTTAAAACTTCAAATGAGGTATGGTTATACTTACAAGATACTTATGAGCGGAAGTCGACGCGTCGCAAGGCGGAAGCTTATCGTAAGTTGCTGAGTTTGAATATGGAGAATCATTTGACGATTACGCAGTATCTTATAGAATTTGATATATGTGTTTCATTTCTAAATGAAATGAATGTCAATTTGGATGAAGATTTTCTAACAGTTATTTTAATAGATGGTCTATCGGATGCTTATAAAGAGATAAGGGCTGCATTTAATACTGCTAACGAGTTTCCTTCTCTCAGAACTTTACGATCAAGACTCCACGAAATCGGTGAGAAATCTGAACATAATGCAAGTGATCAAGATAACGCGCTAAAGGTGAACAAGTTCAAGAAACAAGGTAACAAGTTTAAGACCAGTAATCAAGGCAACTTGATTTTCCCAATCGATTTTTATAAATGTGTTAAAAAGGGCCATATGGCGAAAAATTGCAAATTTGTAAAAAGAGAGCAAACTAATTTTACAGAAAAGTCAGCAAGTTTTATAGTTACCTCAGAATATTGCAAAAGAGGAAGTTATAATGAAGTTTCTAAAGAAAAGGTGAATACCTGGTGTGTGGATAGTGGTGCTACATCACACATGAGTTTCTCGCTATCACAATTTGTTAAAATTGATGAAAGCCATACTGGAAAAATATACTTAGCTAATGAAAAAGAATTAAAAGTCAGAGGAATTGGTACAGTTGAAATTAATGTCAAAGTAAATGAGAAATATAAAAAGATACATCTATTCAAAACCTTATACGTACCAGATTTGAAATGCAATCTTATATCAACTGGTAAAGCTACCGAAAATGGTTGTCAAGTAATAAGGTTAAAATGAAAAGCATTGATAATGAAGGGTGGTTGTACATTGGTTGAAGCTTATAAAGAAAATGGCCTATATTTGGTAAGATCCAAGAAATCTATGAATGAAAAATGCAAAGTAGTAGATTGTGCTCTTACTGAACTAGAAACATGGCACAAAAGATTTGATCACTTAAATACAGTACATTTGCATAAACTTGAGACTAAAGGCATGGTTCTGGGACTACCAAAGTTGAGTTATCAAAAGCTAAACTGCATCGGTTGTATTCGAGGAAAGCAGACGCAAGTCCCATTTCGACATAAGAATGAAAAATCTACTACTGGAATATTGGATTTGATACACACTGATATGTGCGGGCCGATGAGGGTTAAATCGTTAAGTCATAAAATATATTTTGTAGTTTTTATTGACGATTTCACCCGCAAGGTATTTGTGCGTTTTTTAAGCAAGAAGAGTGAATACTTACAAATTTTCAAAGATTTTAAAAAGCAAGTTGAGTTGGAAACTGGCAGGAAGATTAAGTCAGTCCGTTCTGATAATGCATCTGAACTTATAAGTCATGTGGCATTAAGCGCCAGCTTACAGTTGAATACACACCGCAGCAAAACGGAGTCGCAGAGAGAATGAACAGAACGCTTGTAGAGATGGCAAGATGTATGATGATCGAGGGAAATTTGCCACAAATATTGTGGGCTGAACTTATTCACACGGCGGCGTATATAAGAAATCGTTGTCCAACTAATTTAAATTTTGATAAAACGCCTGAAGAGATGTGGACTGGTAAAAAACCAGCAGTGAAGCATTTACGTCAGATTGGAAGCAAAGCATTTGTACTAGATAAAAAATCAGGAAAAGGCAAATGGGGTGCTAGAAGCTATGAATATATACTAGTTGGATACTCTAATGAATCCAAAGCATATCGTTTGTGGGAGCGTGGTACTCGAAGTATAGTCAAAAGTCGTGATGTTAGATTTATAGAAGAAGCTTCGGATGTAGGAATGGAAGAATTCCAAAACGAAAATAATGGTTTTTATGAATTCGAATTCGAAAAAAACAACAAAAATATACAAAGGAAGAGAAAGTTCAAAAGGAAACTGAAGAGGATGAGAATGAAGAAATATCGGAAGAAGAAGAAATTTATCTTGACAGTACAGCAGACATGATCGAATCTCAACCTTTACCGGAGAAAGATGGCAGACAAGTTAGTTCGATCAAGCAAAGACTAGAAGACGAATATAACTCCCTAATTAAAAATAAGACGTGGGAATTAGTAAACTTGCCTGAAGGAAGGACGACTGTTGGTTGCAGGTGGATTTTCAAAACGAAGCGCAGACCAGATGGTTCAGTAGAAAATCTAAAGCTAGGCTTGTCGCAAAAGGATATTCACAAGAATATGGAATAGACTATTCTGATACATTTGCCCCCGTTGTCAGACAAAGTTCTCTTCGACTAATTTATGCATTAACCGTAGAAAATGATTGGGAATTGCGGCAATTAAATGTTTCGACTGCTTTTCTTAATGGTGATTTGGAGGAAGACATATATATGGAACAACCGGAAGGTTTTGTTGAGGAGGCGAGTGGGGGCAAAGTATGCAAACTCAAAAAGGCTATTTATGGTCTAAAGCAAGCCGGTCGTCAATGGTTCAAGAAAATTAGAATATTTTTAAAGGATTTTGGTCGGATACAGTCACATTATGGTCAATGCCTTTTTTACTCAATGATTGGAAAAGTTTCTTTCATTGTAGCACTGTATGTAGATGATATTATAATTGCATCGAGCTCCAAAGATAAAACCGAAAAGTTTGTAACGGAATTGCAACGAAATTTTGAGGTTCGTGATATGAAGGTGCCAAAACATTGCATTGGTCTAGAAATAGACATCCAGCCAGGATCTATTTCCATATCACAGCCAGGATATATTAAGAATTTAGTCAGTAAGTATGGCATGGAGAATGCGAAAACTGCGAACATACCGATGCAATCTAAAATCAGATTAGAAAAAGAACCAACAATTTCAGGAGAAGGCGTGAAGATAAATCGAAAAACATATCAAGAAATAGTTGGCTCTTTATTGCATCTAGCTGTTTTCAGTCGACCTGACATAAGTTGCAGCGTAAATATGCTGTCACAATTTTGCCAGGATCCGAGGAAGCAGCATTGGAATGCAGCAATGCAGTTAATTAAATATTTAAATTCTACGAAAGATTTTGTTTTAACATTTCGAAAAACGGGGTTACCACTTGTTGGTTTTGTTGATGCTAATTGGGCTCAAGATACTAATGACAGGAGGTCTCAATCAGGTTTTTGTTTTATACTCTCAGGTGCTGTTATATCATGGGAATCAAGAAAGCAACGTGTGGTAGCAACATCAAGCGCTGAAGCGGAATATATGTCATTAACGGAAGCTGCAAAAGAGGAATGTTATTTTGCATATTTATTGGAAGAACTTGGATTCAAATCTTCCAGTCCAACTATCATCTACTGTGACTCACAAAGTGCACAATGCATGGCCATGACAGGTGGACATTATTCCCGAACAAAGCATATTCATTATCGACATCATTTCATTCGAGACGCTATTGAAAGTGGTATAGTTCAGATTAAATATCTTCGAACCGATGAGATGCCAGCAGATCTACTTACAAAGCCGTTGGCTAAAATCAAGCATAATTTTTGCACAACATCCATGGGTGTCGTAAAATCAAATAAATGTTGTTGAGGAGGCGTATTGAATATCAACAGAATTTAGATTGTACTTGTTGTTTATATACTTGTATGTTCAGAATTATTAATAATCAATTGAGGATATAGTTTTGTTGTCCATGTGAAAATATTTTCTGTTCTCTTAAAAATTCATATCTTGAATAAACTGGTTATTGTTTAATTTGCTTTGCACAAACTGCGGCTCTGTTAATTATTTCAATAGATCTTTGTACGAAGAGAGAGGACTTTACTTATCAATTGCCTACTCAGCCCAAAGTAGCACTTGTTGGCAAGAGTGATTCTCCGTTGGATTTCAAGGCTGACATTATTATTGGTGTTAATGCTGGTTCCCAAGTAAATGAAGTCGTCTACTTTTTCAAGCTTGTAACTGTCAACAGTGACGTGGGTGCCAAGACGCGTATGCTCTGACTGTTTGTGTGATGACAGGAGATACTTCGTTTTGCCTCGTTCACCACCAAACCCATTCGCTTTGCTTCTCTATCCAATCACGAGAAGGCAGAACAGACGTAGCCTTTGTTTTTACCAATAATATCGATGTCGTCGGCATACGCCTGCAATTGTACACTCTTGTAAAGTATTGTGCCTGAGCGGTTCAGTTCTGCGGCTCTTATTATCTTCTCCAACATCAGATTAAAGAAATCTCATGAAGGGGAGTCCCCTTGTCTGAAACCTCGTTTGGTATCAAACGGCCCGGAGAGGTCCTTCCCTATTCTGACGGAGCTGGTGGTATTGCTCAACGTCATTTGACACAGCCGTATTAGTTTCGCGGGATACCAAATTCAGATATCGCGGCATAAAGGCAACTTCTCTTCGTGCTGTCGAAAGCGGCTTTGAAATCGACAAATAGATGGTGTGTGTCGATCCTATTCTCGCGGGTCTTTTCCAAGATTTGACGTTTTGTGAATACCTGATCTATGGTGGATTTTCCAGGCCTAAAGCCACACTGATAAGGTCCAATCAGTTCGTTGACGGTGGGCTTCAGTCTTTCGCACAATACACTTGATAAGACCTTATAACCTATGCACATAAGGCTGATTCCGCGGTAGTTGGCGCGTATGGCAGGGTCGCCTTTCTTGTGGATTGGGCAGAGCACACTTAAATTCCAGTCGTCGGGCATGCGTTCATCTGACCATATTCTGCATACGGGCTGATGCATGCAACTCATCAGCTTCTCGCCGCCGTACTTGAATAGCTCGGCTGGCAGGCCGTCAACTCCAGCAGCTTTGTTGTTTTACAGCCGCGTAATCGCTATTCGTACCTCGTCATATTCAGGCGGTGGGACAGCTACTCCATCATCATCGACTGGGGACTCTGGTTCGTCTTCTTCACTACTTTCAGCGCTGCTGCCATTCAGTAGGTTGTAAAAGTGTTCCCTCCCCAATTTAAGTATATTCTGGACATCGGTAACTAGGTCGCCATTGTTGTTCTTACAGGAATTCGCCCCGGTATTGAAAACTTCCGTAAGTCGCCTAACCCGCTGGTAGAATTTTCGGGCGTTCTTCCTGTCGGCCAGCATCTCAAACTCTTCGCACTCACGTATTTCGACCTCTCTCTTCTTATTGCGGCAAATACGTCTCGCTTCCTTCTTCAGTTCCCTATAACGGTCCCACATGGCTCGCGTTGCGCCCGATCGCAGCGTGGCCCTATAGACGCCGTCTTTTTTCTCTGCGGCTTCTTGACATTCCTCATCGTACCAGTTGTTCTTTCGGGCTCGCTGAAATCCAACTACTTCTTCGGCGGCGGTACTTAATGATCGGGAAATGTGGTTCCACTGCTCGCGTATGTCGGATTGTTGAAAAGTGCTCTCAGAGAGCAGGTGTGCGAATCGAGTGGCGAATAAATTGGCCGTCTGTTGTGAAAGCAGCTTTTCGATGTTAAGCTTTCCTTGCATTGTTGGGCGCACATTTTTTTCTGCAGAGAAACGGATGCGTATCTTGGCTACAACAAGATAGTGGTCCAAGTCGATGTTTGGCCCTCGGAGTGTACGTGCGTCTAAAACGCTTGAAGCATGCCTTCCATCTATCACAACACGATCGATTTGGTTTCTCATTTTTCAATCTGGAGACAGCCATGTAGCTTGGTGGATGTTCTTATGCTGGAACCTAGTACTACAGTGGCGCCAAACATCCCTTCCTTGCTCATCTTGGCCTTAAAATCGCCAAGCACGATTTGGACATCGTGTCGGGGGCAGCGCTCATATGTACGCTCCAAGCGTTCATAGAAGAGATTGGTGGACGCCTCGTCCTTCTCATCCGTCGGGGCATGGGCGCAGATGAGCGAGATGTTGAAGAATCTCGCTTTGAAGCAGATTGTGGCTAAACGCTCGTCCACCTGGGTGAACGCCAGTACTCGGCGACGGAGTCTCCCTCCTACCACGAATCCAACACCGAATTTGCACTCCTTTACGTGGAAACTGTAGTAGACGTCGCAAGGCTTCACACTTGCTTTTACTTGCCCCGTCCATCGCATTTCTTGGATGGCGGTGATGTCGGCCTTTGTCTTCCCGACCAACCAGCCGGGCAG
Organism: Rhagoletis pomonella; assembly: GCF_013731165.1. NCBI lineage: Eukaryota > Metazoa > Arthropoda > Insecta > Diptera > Tephritidae > Rhagoletis > Rhagoletis pomonella. The sequence continues at coordinate 5,624 of NW_023463748.1, read as the reverse complement.
AGGAACCTTCCCCATTAAGGGTCCGGATATTCCAGGTGCATACCCTTAAATCATAGTCCTTTATACGTTTGCCGTGGTCGTCATCAGAAAAAGGGGGTCGCATCCGAGGCTGTTTGTTCTTTTTCATTGGGCGGGGTTTTAACGTGGCGGGAAGTTTTACGCCTTCTCACCTTAGCTCGCTCCCAAACGGCTGTTTGGTTGCTACCCAGAGGATACGTGGATATAAATATCCGGACGTTGTGAGCTGCGATTTGAACCGTATGCACAAGGATCGCTTCTGGCGACTCCCAGGTGAATGGCAGTCAAAGGTTTTCCACTTCTGCGCACGGAACCATCCTCCACTGCACATAAATTGAGTGTAAGTAACGTGTTAATTTAGTGGAAAGTGAATTAAATATTGTGAAATAGTGCCAAACATGTTTGTTAAATTTACAAACTTTAACAACAAATTACTTAAAAACTGTATGGTTCCGCGCTTTGAAACTTTACATACACAATTATACAATAATAATACAAGGTTGAATAACCTGGCAGTTGTCTCGCTATCGCATTCTGCCTTAGTCTGTGTTGCTTTCTTTTTTGATTTATAGAAAGTACCACTGCAGGCTTTGGGTTGGTAAAGTGTAACCTTTGCAGATTTACATAAAGTATACCACCCCATAAAAGCGAAAGTGCAAATATTAATAAAGATATTTTCTTTTGCAGGTCAGGAGCATTTGTGTGTCCGTCAACATTCGCTGGGGCAGGGATTTTTACCACTGCAGCCTTTGCATACTTAAAAAAAAAAACAAATGTAATTAAATTAGGAATATAATGACTAACAAGACTGATTAGAGAAAATAGTTGAAAACAGTACCATCAATTTTCATTTTTTTAAAACCAAATGTAACTAAATTACGATATTGAAGACATATTTTTAAAGTGTAACCAAAATAATGACTAACAAGACTGATTAGAGAAAAAAGTAAAAACCATTGCAAAAAAATACATTTTTAAAAGACCAAATGTAATTAGATTACGATATTGAAGATCTAACTTTTGAATGTAACTAATATAATGATTAGCACGACTGATTGGAGAACATAGGAGAAAAAATAGTAGAAAACTTATTGTGGAAAGCAATAACAATTTTAAAAAATCGTAGAAATGATAGCTATTTCGGAAATCACCACATTTCCTCATCAGACTTCTTTCAGTAGTATTCGAACCGACGATCCCACTGACTCAGCCAGTTGCCTACGCACTGTGCTAAGTTCGCCTTGTGAGTTCTTGTTGCTTTTCCACCATTTTATTTGTTAAGCCAACTACAATCAAGCACAGCTATTCAGTGGGATCATCGGTTCGAATCTTACTGAAAGAAGTCTGATGAGGAAATGTGGTGATTTCCGAAATAGCTATCACTTCTACCATATTTTCAAATTATGGTTGCTTTTCCACAATAAGTTTTTCATTAAAAACGGCCTCAAGCCCAATAAAAATTGTTTAATATAATTGTTATACGGCCATAAAAAAAAAAAAACAAATAACTTATGGACGAACACACCTAAAAGTTAAACATTCTAATGATAGAATTATTAACAAAAACCAACAAAACCAACAACCACATGATCAAGTTTAAATAGCACTGGAATAGCTGCGATTGATTGTAGTTGGCTTAACAAATTAAATAGTGCAAAAAAGCAACAACAATTCACAAGGTGAACTTAGCACAGTACGTAGGCAACTGGCTGAGTCAGTGCGATCGTCGGTTCGAATCCTACTGAAGGAAGTCTGATGAGGAAATGTGGTGATTTCCGAAATAGCTATAACTTCTACCATTTTTTCAAATTATTATTGCTTTTCCACAATAAGTTTTTCATTAAAAACGGCCTCAAGCTCAATAGAAACTGTTGAATATAATTGTTATAAGGCCATAAAATAACAAAAACTAAAAAATTTAGATTTAAAAAAACCAAATTTAATTCAATTTAAGATATTAAACCTGTAATTTTTAAATGCAGCAAAAATAAGGATTTTTAGAAGATTAATTTATAGGCATTATATCAACTGCATTTTTACTATTTGTATATTTCTTCATATAGTCCCTTTGAATAAAGGATTTATTTGAATTCCATTAATTTTGTTTAATATATACTGAAATTTCAATGAAAGCATGGTTTATTTTGAATACTTGGGTATATTTGATAAGATTTTGTGGTCAGATTTTTATGTGAATATTCATTTATTTCATTATGCAATATCTATATGGCATGCTTCATATATACCATAAAAAAATTAATTCATTGTCTATTGTGTAGATTAGTGGAATCTACTTCATATATTAAATTAAATTTTTATACAAAAAACGTATTTCAGCACTACCAGACTACTTTTCCTACTACCATTTCACAAAAGGGGATAAAATGGTTACCCGCTTTCTCTTTCCTTCTCAAATGCAAACTTACAAGGCAGCCGATTGACACAAATGTCAATAATTTTCCAACCTTATATTATTGAATCCATGAACCAATTAAAACAGATCTGACCGGTTGAGAAGCAGCCATTTGTAATAGCAATTGAGAAAAAAGTGTGTGACGTTCGTAATTTTGAAGTTTGCTATTTCTGTTTTGCTTCTTTCTTCATGTGTATTTTGTCGGTGGTTTATTTCAGTGATTTTTTGTGCAAATGTAATTAAAATGAAGTGCGCGGTGATTGGATGCAAAAACACGTACAAAAATAATAAATTGGTTAGCACAAAAATATGCACAACATTGCTTGCATTTTTCTTTATGTTTACTTTTCACAGAAAATAACATGGCGCCGAAATTACAAACGTCTGCCAGAAAATTACTTTTTTCTTTTGCCTCATCTTGTCAGGTCTTGTGTAGTTGGATCATGTTATTGAATCATGTTGTTTAAAGCGCTGGTTATACTTGCATTGTACTGCAGTGCATAACATGAGTACTGCCATATATCGAATCTGTTTAATGGGTTTTGCATATAAGCGATTGACAGGGCATGGCATCGAAGTCTGGAGAATTTTGATTTTTCGCTATGTGACATTTTCAATGAGAGATGCCACTCTCATTGCTCTCATTAGTCTGTTCCAGTACCCATCAAATTTATAGGAATTACTGAGAAGTCGCTCTTGTACATACATTGGGGCATATTTATAGTCGAAACAAAGTCGATTATAATTATACTAGCTTATACTTGCGGGTTTCACCCCGCGCTTTTATAAAAATATGAAAAATAATTTAATGATGTTAGATTTTATTTCTGTGCCCATTTCGTTATAGCTCGTTATTTTTAACACTTTCGCTATTTTGATGCCATATGGCGTCATGCTTTTTTGAATACTCACAGATTTAATTGAGCTTATCTGAAATTATATTTTTATATGCAACGCTGCAATGGGAAGTTTTATAAACTATATTTTAATACGGTATTGTTATTTTTATCCATAGTAGATGACAAATTTAAATTTTAAAACTTTACTAAAATATCGATTTTCTTCCGCTTAGAAAGGTCTACATTAAAATACTATATTTTACCAAATAACCCAATAAATTTAAAACAAATAAATATGCTATAGTCTCCCAAATAGTGTCAAATATTGCTGGAACTTGTAATTTAATTTAAAAAAGTGCTAATAAACGCGTGGTATATTTTTAAATGTGTGTGATGCCATATGGCATCAATAATATTTGAAGGAGCTGAAATCCGCACCAGCAAGTAACGATATATTTGCACTGGGAAATTGCAAATCGTAAATTTTTTAAATGAATTATTAAATCTATGCATGTTCCAACTTATTTTATGAAATTTTTGTGGTGTTATTTAATTTGATTTGAATAAAATAAAATAGCATATATAAAATTCTTTGCATATTTTTTACACCAGTTAGTACAAATGATGCCATATGGCATCATTCCAAAAAACACTTTAGAATCGCATTTTGGAAAAAAATTAAATTGAATGTTATTATATTATGTATTAAGGATCATTTAATAAAAAAATTGGATTTTTAAAGCCCGAATCTAAAAAGATGTACCGAAAGGGTTAAGCGAGTTAAGGCATTTTGCCCGTTTAAAATTATGAAATTATAAAATCTCGTCTAGGCATACGAAAGATATCAATCCCTCTAAGTTTACCTTAAAATGGTTCCAGGTATACGACGCGTGAACGTGTAACCTTCTTGGAGGTGCCACGGCGGGTTCTAATATTTCCAACTCAAATTTAGTAACCTGGCCTTGATAAAATACCAGTTCTCATTATTGTAGCAAATGCCTCAAGAGAGCTTTAGATTAAGGCCGAACCCGGCTCTCCTTTTTCCATTTAATGAAATTTATTCTCGCAGTACGGCACTTATAAAATAAATCTCCATAACAAATTTAAAATACTTCGAGAGATTTTATATCCTTCCAGAGATATGTATTAAGAAGTTTTTAGTATGTATGTGAGTCGACATGCCTTCTTTTTTAATAACTCACATTTTTTCCATGAGCAATTGATACATTTTGTATACACAACTCCATACCAAGTTCCAGTATTCTTCCACAAACACTTCCAGGGATACGTGGCAAGAAAAGGTAAATTTGTACTGGAAGTGCCACGCCCCTTTTTCTTATAACCCTAATCTTCTTCCATGAATTTAGAATTGATTTTACATACCCCAGTACCAAGTCCCAGTACTCTCCCATGAACACCTCTAGAGATAAGCAGTATAAAACAGTAAATTTGTACGGGAGGAACCACGTCCCCTTTTCGAATAACGCAAATTTTTCTCCATGAGTATAGAATTAATTTTGTATACACATCTCGGAGCTAAGTTCCAGTCCTCTGCAATAAACACCTCCAGAGATATGCAGCATAGAAAAATCAATTTGCATGGGAGTTGCCACACCACCTTTTCCAATAACTCTCATTTTTTTCTCCATGAGTATGGTATTAGATTCACATACATACACACATATGTATTTCCATACCAAGCTTGAGTGCTTTACCCCAAACATTTGAAGAGATATGCAATATGAAACTTTCAGTCAGTATGGGAGGTGCTACGCCTCTTTTCCAAAAACGTCCATTTTTCTCCGTGAATATGAACATGATTTCACACAGTGTTGGCAAACTGTTAATCTGATTAACGATTAAAATTAATTAGTCGTAATCAACTGTACGATTAATGATAAAATTTTTTTATACGTTAATCGCAGGCTCCGATTACGTTTAATTAATTTAACACATTAATCGTTAATCCAATTAAAAATAAAATCCGATTAATTTGTCTAGTTTGTCCGAGTTTGAAACCAAACACCAGTTATAGTAATTATTTTGTGTTTTACGCTTATAAAAAGCACGTAATATAAAAAAATAATAATTATTGTTATTAGTAATACATAAACTACGTCTGTTCTGCCTTCTCGGGATTGGATAGAGAAGCAAAGCGAATGGGTCTGGTGGTGAACGAGGACAAAACGAAGTATCTCCTGTCAGCACACAAACAGTCAGAGCATACGCGTCTTGGCACCCACGTCACTGTTGACAGTTACAAGTTTGAAAAAGTAGACGACTTCGTTTATTTGGGAACCAGCATTGACACCAATAATAATGTCAGCCTTGAAATCCAACGGAGAATCACTCTT
>NW_023463747.1:0-12898 GCF_013731165.1 Rhagoletis pomonella | reverse complement strand
AAAAAAACATAAAATTTAAATGAAGTGAAGCAATATCACACCAAGAATGATAGAATACAAGATTGCGCCAATGAGAGAGGATTTTTGAGCGTAATTTTTGCGTGACGTCATCTTGGTGCAATTGCGAGAGAGAAATGCCAAAACGCATATAAAAATATGTAAACAATGCAGAAAAATGTGTTAATTTTATTATTACATGGCCCAATTTTGCAGGAATCAATGAATATACAAAGATTGATTAATTGGGAACACGTAGCAATAATTTTGGACATGTAGCCATTTAGATAAGTACGATTTTGAGCACATGAGAAAATGGATGTATTAACAGTGTTTGCAATCTCATGTAGACCAAAAGGAAGGTGTGCAGCAAAGTGAATTTTTGGACTCGCCATTGTAAAAAGCCATGCATAGTGCATATGTATATTTGTAGACGGTGGCCAACCACCATAAACTCCACAGCTGTTGACTCCACAGCTCTTATTTGATGAGGATGAATGAGTGTTGCTTCTTTGGAAACAAATATTCTATTACTACGTTTATACGTAAGCTATTTGCAAATAAAAATAATTTGAAAATACCTAACTCACTGTTTATTCGATGGTGAAAAATTCTGTTTTAATATTGCCTGATTATAAAAAAGCAATAATTTGACCATCGAAAAAGAAAATAAAGTTAAAAATGGCAACGTCTTGATTATAAAAAGGCAATAAGATGACCATCCAAAAAGAAAATAAACCTAAGAATGGCGGCGCCTTGCGCTTATTTGCAAATAGTACCACTAATCAATACTTATTTGCGTTATTTACAAATAAAAAATTAACTCAGCGTTTATACGGCAAATTTTACCATTTCGCAAATTGTTATTTGCAAATAATACGTGCGTATAAACGTAGTATATGTAAGTAAAACATAATTCAAGCTGAACTTTTAAATGTATAATAATTTGAGCACTGATTTATATTAGGTACGTAACAGCGCGGTAAGATGCCGCTTGAATTAGCGCCTGGCGACTTTATCCACTGGTGCATTACCTCATACCGGCACTAAAAAGAATCAGGTACTAACAAAAATATATTTACATATATGTATATGTACACATGTATTAGCTTTAATCTTGTTCTAACTACAATTTCCTCTGTTTTAATAAAAATATGTAAACCCAATACTTGCCTCAAGCATCTTTGTTTATAATAAAAAAAAATCATTTCGAACTGTCCCAATTTGCCACAGGGCGAAGACGACGTCGTTACGACGTCGCTCTGGCGAAGTCGTTTTGGTGAACTTTGGTCTTTGGTGAAGCCGTTACGACGTCGCCCTGGTGAAGTCGTTTGGGTGAACTCGAAACGAATCCGTTTCTTCGAACCTAAAAGTTTTATGAGGAACCTTCGGTCTAGGTTGGACAAGTTGCACGCCCAAATTTTAATATATCTAAGCATAAATAAAAGTCATTCATTTGGATAGTAAACCGTTTTTATTTTGACAATTTTTTATCATAACAGAATATGGAATCCACAATGTACGCTTGTGCTCAGAAAATTAAGCCACCTACATCTTTTTTTCAGTATTCATAATATTTTTCATATAAAATGTTTTTTTATAAAGGTAAAGTTCACTCTGTTGGCCTTATTAATAAAAAATAAAATTTGTGGGAATAAGGTTTTTTTTTAATTTGGTAGAAAACTGTACTTTTACTTTACAGCGTGGCGACGAACAACTGTTACCCAGGTTTGTTTGAGAAATAAAAGGGTCCTTTATAGATTTTGCGAAAAAAGTATTTTATTGTTAATTTTCCACAGATTTTACTTTAGTCGGATTAATTAGTGTTTAAATTGTAATCCTTATTTACATTTGCCAGCAATGTAAACTTTGATAGAGAAGTTAATTTGGCACGCAAGTCTTTTTTAGGTGACAGAAGGGACTCAAAATGGAGAAAATTAGCGGCATCTCATCACAACAGCGGCAATTAGAAGTACGCTTTAATTGTTGATGCCCAGCTCTCAAAAATGATTAATATACTTTTAATATTATTGCAGAAGCGTTCCAGCAAAAATTCAACGAATCTGTGGAAATAATGGAGCGAGTAACCAAAAGGTATTTCCATTATGCTGGAGACAGGATCTCAAAACGGCATAAAAGAAATGTTGCACAGTCGTCTGCATAAATATCTGTTATATTGATAAGTTTTAACAATTTATTTTTGTGGTACTTCATTTTAGTTATCTTTATAAGAATTGGGTTTATTTTTAACAAGGGCCATATAGTTCAAAATTCAAAAATTGCGCAATATACATATGCATGTATGTGTATATAAAAAAAATTAACAAGCTTTTATATAAATTTTAAGATTTTTATTCTGCATTAAATAAACACATATGAAGCAGTTTTAAAGTCCATTGAAGTTTGGTATGTATAATAGAATACAAGGTTGAAGTGCCTCAAAGCATGCATTTTCTGTCATAAAATTCATATGGATGAAAATGCGCAGTACCGCAAAAAAAAATAACACCAAAAATCAATGTGAGTTTTGTGTTACTTCAAACCTGTGTTCTATTATACTAACATTTTATGGACTATAAAACTGCTTCCTATGTGTTTCTTAAATGCAGATTAAAAAGCTTTAAATTTGTATGAAAGCTTGTTGAAATTTTTTTATATATACATATATATGTATGTATGTATACTGCACATTGCTTTAATTTTGAACTACATGGTCCTCGTTAAAAAATAAACCCAATTTCAATTAATTTTAAAGATAACTAAAATGAAGTAACAAAAAAATTAATTGTTAAAACTTATATTATATTAAAATATATTAAAATTTTTGTTTGTATTTTATGACTGAATGTTTACCTTATTTTTCTTTTTTATTAATATTTAAGTATTTATGTATATTTAAAAAACTTTGAAAAAATTCAATGAATTAAATTAAACTATTTTAAACTAAAAAAATTGTTTTTAATTTCCTAGCAACTTTGAGCTTCGTTTTGCAGTTCGCTGGTATATCGTTCTTGCGGGCTGCAGGGGAGTCGTTTTTGCGACCCGCCGGTAAGTCGTTTTTGCGACTCGCCGGCGAAGTGTGCTTTTCATCCGACGGCGAGTTCGCCGGCGAGTCGTTTGCGACCGTCGCCGGCGAACAAATTGGTCACCAAAACGAGTCGGAAACGACGTCGTCACGAAATGGCAAATTGGGTGTGTACTATTTTCAATATCTTCACTAGTAAAGTGCTTCATGTACACATACATATGTGGCTCGGTTTGGTGTTTAATGCATCCCCTCGCCGGCAGAACTGCTTCCACTTTTTCGCCAGATTTGCGTCCGTAGGAAACGAAAAAAAAACTTATATCGCATGCTTTCCTTTTGTTTTCACTATTACACTTTGCCACGGCACACTTCTTTTGCCTTGTAGTGTCTCAATAATTGTTTAGAACCACGCAGAAATATTAACGCACAAATATTAAAATTGTTATTTGGTTTTTTCGTATGCTCACAATCAACAATTGCACCAAGATGACGTCACGCACACAGTTAGTTCTGTCAAAATCACAAAGAGCGAATTAGCGGTACCGCGATTGGCGCAATCTCTATTTCTCTCAATCGTGGTCACCGTATATATACTACATATCGTCGGTGATACTGCAAAATGGTCTATGTCTATTAGTACCCTTGACACTTAGATGGTCTCTTACTTGCACCAGAATGCATCTGCAAATCGTTACACCCTAATAACGAATGACAAAACTGTGTACCTTTTGCTGATGAAGATGAACGATCGCCATAAGCGATCAGATCAATTAAGCACCAGAGGTAATAAGTCACATAGAACATTTTGCAGTATCACTTTTTGCATATTCCGTGAACGAGTAACTCTGATCCACTTTCTACTTACGTAATACGTATGTTACTTAATTAAAGAAAAAATTTATGGTTTCTCGTTTAAAATTCCAAAGATGTCAAATAGGATGGTGGAAATGTTTATTTGTGATTGCCTATACTTAAGCATCGTCAAACAGTTTCCAATTCTCCGCCAAATATATTTACCTTTTCTATATTTTGTTTATTATTTTTTCCTACGACTTAATATACAAATTTAGCGATAATCTTGTTTTGTATTTTTCTGTATATGGATGTGTACATATGGACGTACATGCACACATGTTTACAAATATACGTATATACGCACATATGTACATACGATGTATGTACATAAGCCTGAATATATACATATATTTAAAATTTTGTAGTTCTAAGTTTATTGCTTTATTTTACTTATTTACTATTTATTATTTATGCATGTGCATACATATAAACATTCATATGTACGTAGGTGTGTCTACATATATTTGCTTGCTTACCGGCAGCCGAGAGATATAATACTGCAATAAGTAATGTGCTGAACCACCGCATCGTACAATAGTAAAAAAAGATCTGAAAAAGTTGGGCGATAGCAATTGTATGTATGTATATGGAAAAAAGGCGTGAGTACTAGGTACTCATGAAATTTGATGTGTATACATATGCGAACGGCAAAGCATAAAAGTACGTTTACATATAAATATAATCTCAATCAAAGCTGGGTAGCTGTCAAATTGGTTGTGCTTGTTATTCACACAACTCGAGGAAACGTTAAACTTCTTCTCTGTGCCACCGTGGTCACTTTTTTGCAGCACATATTAGGCCATTTAAATATATTTACAATTGAATATTTTATTATAAATACCTTTACAAACCTATTTTCCTTACTAGCGTCAATTTTTGTTTACTTTAATATTTGACATTCCTCCTCTTCTTCGCAAGTATAATCGATAAAACTAAGTTGGACACCAAAAAGTTATCGGTTTAATCTGAGATATTTTTAATTATAATTTTGCATGGCTATTAGGATTAGGATAATCTTTTTATATGCAAAGCTATTATTAGGCGATTCAGTTACATACATACAAATGTAGGTTAGGTTAGAAATTAAACATTAATTTCAGTTAATTTTATTCATTTTTCTGATTTAATTTTTTTATTCATTTTCATTTTTAATTATTTTAATACATGAAATTATCGGTATGATTGATAAAATATACTTGTATATACTTGTGACTCAAGGGCGTTAAAATATCTTGGAAACACCGCATCAGTTATTGTTTTTGAGCTTATAGTTTGAGCATTTCTATTTGTATATGTTCCTAAATTTACCAAAATAGACTACTAAACCTATGCCTAAAACCATCTACGAATATCAAAACCAGGGCATGAATCACGTATGACGACATTCGTCTGAACGATATCGTGTCGAGATTGTCTTGCTTCATAAAAATCAAAAATTGTTTGATCGTTTGTGCGATATCGTCAACTCGATTCCAGTTTTGCTTCACGTAACAGTAACAGTAGCCGTCAGCGTTTCGCCAACAGTTAGCGAGTGGCGAAACGAACGAATACAATGAGGTACAACCAAACTCGCTATCGTCTATCCGTGCTAGCTAACTTTGTTGTTGCTTTCACATGCAAAATTTTTCGTTAAGCGACCGGAACTCAAACATAGCAAGCAGCGAAGTGGCGAATCGATGACGGCTATTAACACGTAACCGCAACACAAATGCATAAATCAGTGTTTTGACAACATCGTTTTGTCAGTATCGTTTGAACGACTATCGTTTCAAAGTTAAGTGATTCATGCCCAGTTGCAACAAATGAGTCCATATATATTTATGTACATACATAGGTACAAAGCCGTATGCATGTGCGGGGTTTAAATAATCGGAAGTAATAATCAATTGTAGCGCATTTCCTGTTACTATGCATATGCCTAAATGTATGCAACCATTTGGCAAGCAAACACAGGGTGTTTCTAATGAAAATAAAAATTTTATGCTGAAATACACATGCTAAGCCCTTCGAAATTTTGTGCTGGGATATGCGTTACAGCTTCGTAATTTTTACCCCTACCGAAACCAAAGATGTATACACATCAATAATTCGATGAGGGAATTTTCAATGTATTCAAGTTTACCTATTCTTTCGTAATATCCCAGTGATTAAACCCAGGATCGGAAATATTCACTCATGTTCGTACGCGAACGTGAACGTAAACGATTTATTATTATCTTATTCGTTCTCGTTCGCGAACGAGAAGCATAAAACAAGTCCAAATTGTTCGCGTATGTTAGGTAGCAAACATTTCCGCTGTTGTTCGTAAGCGCATGTATTGGTGAATCAAACAGCATGCATACTTATATGTAGCTACAACCCTGCAGTGAAAAGCTAAACCAGTATGTACAAATTCCAGTTCATGAACTATTATTTAAGGATAAAAGTCACACCAGTTCGTTATGAACCATAATTATACTAGTTCCGCGCAGAAAAAAGTAAACTAGTTGGTAGAAATTCTAGTTCGAAAACTGGTATTAAATGGGAGAGTCATACCAGTTCGTCATGGACTATAATTATACCAGTTCTCCGCAGTGAAATGCCAAACCAGCCAGTATAAATACTAATTCATTAACCAGTATGTGCTAAAGCGACGGCCTACCATTTCGGCGATTTCGGACAACTTATGCGATCAGCGACATCTGTCTTTGAATAGGCATAACCAAAACTAAAACGTGGTTAATTGCTTTCATCACAAATGTCGGCTGTGGCGTCGAGTGAAGACTACCGATTCTGGTTCTGAGATCTCAGGACAGAGTGCGCGTGGAGGTTGTTAAAGTAAAGTAAGTAAATTAATTTAAATAATTATTTCAAGTTAAATATAAAATAAAAATTGTACATAAATTTAATTTGATTTGGAAAAAACCTAAATACTCAAATACCATAAAAAAATGAAAATAAATCATTTTTTGTTCTTTTTAAAACAATAAATTTAAAAATTACACAAGAGATATGAATAAAAAAATAAGCAAATAAAAAAAAAAAAATAAAAAAAAGATTCGCTCACTGAGATTCGAACTCGGATCTCTTCATTTGCCAAAGCTTTACTCTCTCGACCATTGCCACTGTTGCAGCGCCGCGAGCAAAATGACATACTTATGCTTTTCACGGGGGATGAATAGGCAGTCTATCCCGTCAACTGGTATGATGCTACTAGTATTTCTACTGGTAACGTGGTGATGCAGGAGCGGACAATTGACATCTCCTATGACACCCCCATGTTAAAAATACCATTCGCTAACATTGAAAAAGGATACAACGTGAGCTAGTTGGGCTGAAACGCAAACTGGTAGCATTCTGGTTCACAACTGGTAGCTTTCCCTACAGGGAAGATGCATTGATTCGCTCGCGAATAGGGATGCAAACGATGCATCGATGTTTTGCTGGACGATACATCGCCTAGAAAAGTGAAAAACATCGACATCGTTCATTCACTCCGTTCGTAAAATGCCAACCGACCAGAGGCAAGCCAACGCTTGTTCTCGGAAGCTGGTGCAACCATCATTCAGGATAGAAGCAGGGGGCTAGATCATGATAAAAGTATAGTAAGGTAAAGCCGTTCTCTCAGTGCGTCGGCTGTGATTTTTTTTTGAAGTTGCCAACATTTTAAAATCGTATAAAATTTAGAGTAAAAAAAAGGAATTGTTCAAAGTTTTTGTTGTTTGAGATTGAAAATAAGAATGTGTGTGTGAGTTTGTGTGTAAAATTTTAAAATTCAATTGCTTGCAAGCGTCATGAATTTGAAAAATTCCTCTCAGCGGCTCTACCTTCCTATTTTTTAATCATGGGCTAGATTATCAAAGCTTCTTTTCTGAACTCATGTCAAAATGTTTATTCATATTTAAATAAATGAGATTTACATATTTATGATACATCATAATTATAGCAACATACTTATACTTGTATTGAAATACGATGCTTGAAGGAAGTTTGTACATGTACATACTAGGAATGTTAATCCCGGGATCCCGGACTTTTTAAGGTCTCGAAAATCCCGGGATTATTGGCAAGTACTCCCGGGATTTTCGGGATTTGTAATTTACACTGATGGCAATAATAGAAACTCCTTTTCTTGATCAGTATTGACTATATTTCTTTTTCTATTTAATAATTAATATTTTTTTATAAATTTCTAGCTGATTATACATATAACACCGCGCGATAGTAAATTTTAAACACAAATATCAATATACTCGCGAAACCCTGGGCCAAATATAGTAAAATTGCGTTTTAAGTTTTGCACTCTTACGTCAGTAATTTAAACATGATTTGTAAAAATTCATAGAAATGTGCTTAGAGAAGAAGTATGGGTATAAAATTAATGAGGAAATCCTGTAGAATTTAAACAGATTCAAGTTTCTGGTGCAGAAGGGCTGGTAAATATTGATAATGTCATTTTAAAATTTTATCCTTGAAATTTCGCAATATTTGTGTTTGAAAAAATTATATGTTAAGGGCTTATATAAACTCGATAACATCCTCGAATTTCGTTTTTCTAACTTTGTCAGCTTAAAAATTACCTATTCGTCCTTGTGAATCCAAATAATTTAAATTTTTTAAATTCTAAAGAAATTTCCTATTGCATTTGTTACCCATATTTTTAATCTACATAGCATTGAATTTTTTTTAACAATTTTTGGAATTAATCATATCTCTGAAATTACAAAGTCCTTCAAAATAAATCGTGCGGTCAGAGAAAAAGAAAATAAAAAAGTAGGTTTCAAACCCATTTATTTATTATTTATTTCATGGTAGGAGAGATTCTCAAACAATATAGAAGCAATTTTTTCGATTCAAGTTGTTGAAAAGTAATCAATATCTAAATCCCGGGACTAATCCCGGGATCCCGGGATCCCGGGATTGTGACAACGCCATCCCGAAAATCCCGGGATAGCAAAAAGCCGAAAAATTAACATCCCTAGTACATACATACACTGGCGATCAAACGTGAGTGCATGCTGAGTTTGGTTCAATATTTGTCGTTTTTTAATTTAAATTTGGTTTTTTTTTTTTTTTTTGGTCGGCGAAAATCCTCCGGCTGAACCCTCCACGAGGGTGCCGACTGGTAATGGCCACTACAATTTAGGTTCTGTACGATGTCAGAATGGTGTCCAGCTAAGATCAGAAATCAGTGCTATGTGCTTAAGCTCCTCAATAGCTAAGTTATATGGAAATGGTTTTTGATCGTGGCCTATGGAGGTAATGGAGGAGCAAACCTCTCTAAAAAAGCTCTGGGTTGGAACAAGGTGTTAGACGACCCGTGCTGATGTTCAGCCTGGCTGGGGACCCAGATTAACAAATAGCCCAGTCTCGAACGGAGTGCTCCGGATACCTGGCGACCTCCGGTTCTATCAAGCCTTACCTGCGCACACGGACCTCTGTGCGGGCGGACCTCCATTGTCCGACACTCGTGGGACCAAAATTATGAGGAGTTAGAGGGGGCTTAAGCGGTAGGGCTGGTCCTGGTACGAGTACCATAGGAGGCAGAGGGGGGAGTGGAGGCTTGGGCAAACCGGTCTCCAACCGATTCATGGCTGGAGCTGCAGCGTCAGCTCCGCCTAGGGAAGTCAGACCCCAAAGCACACACACCTTAACCCAAGGGCGGGGTTCGGCACCTGCTTCGAAAATAACCCGGCAGGATGCTGCCGACATTCCGAGCAGCTCGAGGAAAGTTGCAAACACAGGCCTGGGGGGGGTCGGCTAAACATGTCCGCCCCTCGAAGCAGGCCTATTATGACAAAAAGGCGGCCATGAGGGTCGTGAACAAGATCGGGGACCTGCCGACAGAGCAGCTCACGGAGGAGCAGGTTAGGTCACTGGAGTGGGCGAGGGGAGTAGTAGCCAGCTTGGGAAGACCGGCAGGCTCTGCTCCAAAAAGGCAGCGGTCTGCTGAACAGGCAGGGGGTGGGGTCACCAAAAGACCAAGAACAGGCGGCCATAAATACCCCACCTTCAGGGACGTAGTGAAGGGAGGCGGTGAGGTACTGGCAATCATCGACAGAGGGGAGGAGGAAGGGACTATCCCCAAAGAGAAGTGGAGGTTGGTGGAGGAAGCGATCGCCGAAATCTACCTCCAAGTCCTAGAGGAAAATCCTGGACCTCCTCCTCTCTGCCATGATTCCGGATGGTATCAGGGTAGAGCTAAACTCATCGCCTGCGAGGACCATAGGTCAGCCCAGCTCTATAGGTTGGCCGTTAGTAAGGTAGGTAAAGTTTGGCCGGGAGCCAAGCTCGAGGCCGTCAACAAGGAAGATATTCCTAGCAGACCGAGGGCTCGAGTTTGGATTCCGGCCAGACCCGCCGAGCCTGAAAGAATTGAGCGGATCTTCAGATCCTGTAATAAGGACCTGCCAAGTCATAATTGGAGGGTAGGGAAGATAGAGGAGCCAGTAGAGAATAGAAGGCAGGTGTTGCTGATCCTCAACGCCGAATCGCTAGCCCCACTGGCGCAAAAGGATTGGATGGTGAGATTCGGGTTTAATGACGCAACCATTCGAATCTACCGCAGCGACGAGCTGAGCTTGGACCTTAGTGAGGAGAGCGACAAGTCCGGTGGTGAAGAAGGGTTGCCCAGCAGCCAAAGCTCATCTGACTCGGAGAGGCTATCCGGATTGGGGCCATTTTTCTACGAAGAAGACCTCCTCGCCGATGACACCGAGGGTGAGGAGATCGAAGAGGCGGACGTGGATGTCACGATGGTGGAGGTAAAACGGACAGATTCTGATGAAGCTGATCCAGATCAACCTCCACCACTCTAAACTCGCGTCCATGACAAGGACGTGCCACCAGATGGGTTTCGGACCTTGGCCGAGGAAGCAGCCTTCAAGAACAAACCACTGGTTGCCTCCTGCGACGCTAATGCCCACAACTTGATGTGGGGGAGTACGGACACGAATGCTAGAGGTGAGTCGTTACTAGACTTCATTCTAGGGAACAAACTTAGTGTCTTGAATTTAGGCTCAGAGCCGACCTTCATAACAAAGAGTAGAGAGGAAGTTTTGGACATAACTCTGGCTTCAGACATGTTTGCCCATAAAATCAAGAGATGGAGAGTACTGAAGGAAAAATCGTATTCTGACCATCGTTATATTGAATTCGAAATAGATCTTAAGACCCCCCAAGTAAGGGAGTTCAGAAATGTTAGAAATACCGACAATACATAATAAATTAAGGACTTTACTGCCAAAGATACCTCCCCGAGACCCCGCCACGCAGGTGGAGCTGGATGGGTTCGTTAATCAGGTTACTAAAGCCGTGAATAGTTCTTTGTCAGCCGGATGCCCGGTTGTTCGATACAGGGGAAAAAGCAAACCACCTTGGTGGTCGAAACAATTATCCTTGTTACGTGAATCTAATAGGTCAATGTTCAACAAGGCCAAAGCCACGACAGCAGCAGAGGACTGGGAAGCCTACAAGGCTGATCTGAAAATATACAAAAAAGCAGTTAGAACTGCGAAACGTAAATCCTGGCAAAGTTACTGCAAGGGAATTGAGGAAACCACGGAAGCGGCCAGATTAAGAAGAATTCTCGCAAAGTCGCCATGCAACCTTGGCTATCTCAAGGGTCAAGGGAACTCATGGACTACGACGAGCGAGGAATCTTTAGGTCTCCTCCTGGACACACACTTCCCTGGAAACAAGCCGGTGGAACCTAATGACCCCCAGAATGAAGGGGGGCTATCTGATCTGGGAAACCGACTGATTACAAACGAAAAAATTGAATGGGCTATTAAGACTTTTGGTCCTTACAAGTCACCGGGACTTGATGGAATACACCCGGTAGAGCTACAGCAATCACGGGGTACTATCTCTCCGTTCATTGTGGTTATTATAAGAAGCTGTCTTAACATGGGCTACATCCCGCTAGGCTGGAGAGAGACAAAAGTCTCCTTTATACCCAAGGCGGGCAGGTCCTCTCATACCAACCCTAAGGACTTCAGACCCATCAGTCTTACGTCTTTCCTTCTCAAAATTTTAGAGAGGATAGTGGATGATTATGTACGGGGCGTGATACCAACAAGTAGGATCTCCCCAGCGCAGCATGCCTATACGAAAGGCAAATCCACGGAAACCGCCTTGCACTCGCTCGTTGGGTTGGTGGAAAGAAGTTTATTCGACAAAGAGTACGCTCTGGTTGCCTTTGTAGACATAGAAGGCGCCTTCAACAATATTAACGCAAGCGCCATAACGGGTGCCTTAGAAGAGCTTGGAGTTGACCAGAATGTGGCGGTGCTGATCGAGTCTATACTTGTCAGCAGGACGATAACCGCTAAGCTCGGCAACACCACAATATGCAGAAAGGTCTGTAGAGGCACTCGTCAGGGAGGGGTTCTCTCCCCTCTTCTCTGGAATCTGGCGGTGAACTCTCTGCTGGTGGCACTAGAGAGGGGGGGTTACCATGTCACAGCATATGCTGACGATCTGGCAATTGCCGTCAAAGGCAAATACTCAAATACCCTAATGGAGATTCTGCGCTCTAACATGGCCACGCTTAGGAACTGGACAGAGAGTAGGGGACTCGGAGTAAACCCCGAGAAAACCGAAGCAATTCTCTTCACAAGGAAACACAGGCCTCCCATCGTCTCCCCGCTAATCTTTTTGGGTGTGGAGATATCCTTGAAGGAGAATGTTAAGTATCTAGGACTCATATTAGACAGGAAACTAACGTGGAAACCTAATATAGAGGAAAGAGTAAGGAAGGCCAACGTTGCATTATACACATGCAAAAAAGCGGTCGGAATCAAGTGGGGGTTAACACCTCGTATTACACACTGGCTATACACCTCGGTGGTCAGGCCAATACTCTTATATGGAATACTTGTATGGTGGCCAGCAACTCAAAAGGCAAGTTACCTAAAACTATTGAGTAAGGTCCAAAGAACAGTGTTTCTATGCATTTCGGGTGCCTTAAGGACCACCCCAAATAAGGCGCAGGCGCAATAAACCTGGTGGGAAAATACGCGGCCGCCGATTCAGCGCTCA
>NW_023463746.1:0-12901 GCF_013731165.1 Rhagoletis pomonella | reverse complement strand
AATATAAAATATAAAATATAAAATATAAAATATAAAATATAAAATATTAAATATAAAATAACAAATATAAAACATAAAATATAAAATATAAAATATTAAATACAAAATACAAAATATAAAGTATAAAATATAAAATATAAAATATTAAATATTAAATACAAAATGTAAATTATAAAATATAAAAGATCAAAAAACAAAATTCAAAATACATGCAATAAAAGATCAAAGATAAAAAATTTAAGACTAAATTTAAAAAATATAAAAATGTTAAGCGATATAAGATAAAAAATAAATTATATAATGTAAAAGTGAACAATATAAAATATAAAATATAAAATATAAAATATAAAAGACAAAAGATAACAGATAAACGATAAAAAATAGGAGATAAAATATAAATCATAAAAGATCAAAGATAAAAGGGGAAATACGAAATATGAAAGATAAAAAATACAAAACCCAAAAATATCGTATGGTAATAGCAAAGTGCTCCCCAAAAAGTTCCACACTAGTCCCTAACTCGTCCAGAACAGGGACCGAAATGGTGCCGAAGTTTACCGAAAAAGTCTTGAATTAGTCCCGAAATAATCCCGAAAAAGGCCAAACCAGTCCATAATTGAGGTCGATAAAGTTCCGAACTATATCAACGTTGTTGCTAGAACAGTATTTTTTTTTTTTTGTACTCATTCGGAATTCCTCTTGCTTTACATATGAAGGTGCAAGCAAATTTTGCCAATACCGGGAGCAAACATGCTTACACATCAATAAAAAAAATAAAAGGTAAAAGCAAAAAGTTAAGCGATAAAATATAAAGGGTAAGAGTAAAAACTAAAAAGGGGCGAAAAATGCTAAAGTTAAAAACAAAAAAAAAAAACTGCATCTACTAACTAGTAATAAAAAATTTTCCAAACAAACAGTAATCATATGCTGGTGAAATGCCAACAGACCTTCACATTCGCATTTTCTGCTTCAAAGAAGTCATATTTATTGCCAAATAGGATAACATCACGTCCACTTCATGCATGCATACTTACATACATACATATGTACATACAAACAAATGTCAACACAATAACACGCAAAGCGAATTTATTTATTATATTGATAGACGAGCCGAAATTTACAATATGAGAACATCGCAATATCACATATGTATGACAGCAAAGGCTGGCTGGCGGCCCTGAAGGCAGCTATGGAAATGTTCACTCAACTACAAACTAAGTAACTAAAGCAACAACTATTCAAAAGCTTTCATACATACATATTATAGTGTTGAACATATGTTGATATATATGTATGCATGTATACAACGCGAGCGACATGAACAAAAATATATACCACTGATAGATATGTATGTACTCTTTGCCTACATTTGGGCGAAAATACACGAAAATGAGTAGCTTCAAAATGGACTGGCACAATAAGTGAGAGTAGTAGACAAAAGGAAGCATATTAAAGGCGCATTACAGTACGACGAACAAAACAAAAAAAAAAAAAACCTGGTCGACAATAAATTTTGAACTAACGCTTACTAGTAAATTCACATAAGCCTGTTATTGTGTGGCATATATGTAGCTGCCGGGCAACCGAGCACATAATAATAATAATATTGCGTTCATGGGCAAACGAAGGATATGCTATGCAGCGCCATGTGCGATGCTTAGTTTTTATTCTTTCGCATTTCATTGCAAGCATATGTAAACACATTATTTAGTTAAAGCCAAAATAAATAAGACTAAAAGCAGGTTTTGGATTTCGTAGTTGTAGGTTGGATGGAGTGTTTTGGTGCAGAAATTTTTTGTTTTTTTAATATTCTCCACTACAATAGCTTTTATTTGACATTGAAAAAGCTACTCGGTTTTGCATATTTACGCGAAAAAAAAACTCAATAAATGCAAATGTACATATGTATGCATATATAAAGTACATTCATATGTAAATACAACTCTGTATACCAATTTCTGTGTGACTTCGAATATATGTAGACATCTGTGCTGGTTTCGATACATTTTTGCATATTTATAGCATTTTTTAATCACCTGGCATGTGTGTGTTTGCATATCAATAGATAGATATCTGTGTATGTATGTTTGCATATAAATTGAAAATAATTTTTTAGATTTTCGATTTTACTTATTTACTTTCATCTTATGTTATTCGTACTTTTATTTATTTGGGATCCATTATTTGCCAATTCGTTTTGATATTATTTTTTTGGAAAACAGATCTTATTTAATTCTTAACACACTCACACCACACCATTTACATACATATTTACTCGCTGCTAACCTTCCTATAAATAAACCAATCGTCGCATAGCTGTTAGTCCCAGTGTAACGTTTAGTGTAAACCACAATAAAAATATCTACATAAATATTTAAACATATCCATACAAAGTAATAATTGGAAATGAAGCGAGTTGGATTTTCTGTATAGTAAGTTAGTAAAGTTAAGCTTAAAAAAATATTACACATCCCTTAGCATATTGTAAATATGCAAATTATAAAAAAAAAAATATTAAAGCATTTACATATAAATTTACAAAAAGCTTTTTCCTGCTTTTGTGACTAACTTCTCGCATTTCTCTCATCCCCGCCGCCTACTGTTTACTCATACAGGAACAAATTGCACGCGAGAAACAAGTAAGTGGGCGTGTACAGTTACAAGTTTGGTATAATGCCGATCGCAATGAGTTGGTTGTTTCGCTAATGGCCGCCGATGATTTGGCGTTGCGCGATGAAGCCTATGGACATGGTAATCTACCGGAGGCGTACGCCAAAGTGCGCATTCTACCCAAATGGTAAGCTCAGTTTCTCGCATTTATATACTTCTTACACTCAAACTGAATAATCACTCAACTTTTCACGCTCATCAAGATATTTTTATCATCGGTCAACTGTGGATATTTTGAAATTTTGTTATAGTTTTTGTTGCTTTTCTAACCCAGCAATGCTCAAAAACGCAACTCAATAAAAAACTCACTCAATAAAAAACGCTCTCAATAAAAAACTCACTCAATAAAAAGAACTCACTCACTAAAAAATTAAATCAGAACCGATTTCGGTCTTTCAAAAAAGCCATTAATTGCCATTCAGCGGACAAATCGATTATTAACATACTTCCTAAGTGCGCCATTTATTCACCAATGACCGACTCATTTTTATTATTCTGTTTTCCTTTTTTCCTTAATAAAAATAACTCAAACCTCACTCATTTCCAGTTTAACATATATGACATTTCTCTGAAATCAACTAACAACAAAACTATCCATTTTTGGCATCCTTTTATTTTTTAATTTACTACAAATTTATTTACTCAAGCACTACTCAAAAACTCATTCACTCAATACACACTCATTTCCAGTTTCACTCCATCAAATATGTAATTTGTGAACCTTCGAACAACTATAGGGCAATCATTTATTGGCATTTCTCAATGCTATCAATTCATGTACTCAAGCACTTTTTAAAAACTCACTAAACAAAAACTCTCAAAATTTGCCAATTTTCAGTTACACTTGTCTAACTGTGAACTTCGAAGCTACCCATTATTGGTATACTTCTTTCTGTCTTTTTTTCCTTAATAATAATAATAGATTGGCGCGTACACATATGTTAGTGTTTGGCCGAGCTTCTCCTCCGATTTGTGGCGTGCGCCTTGATGTTGCCACACAAAGCGGAGGGACCTACAGTTTTACGCCGACTCAGAACGGCGATTGTATTTTTATGAGAAGCTGTTTTTCATGGCAGAAATACACTCGGAGGTTTGCCATTGCCTGCCGAGGGACGACCGCTGTTAAGAAAAAACCTTTTTTACCTTACTTTAACCTTACTTAATAGAAAAAACTCAAAGCTCACTCATTTCTGGTTTCATCCATTCAATTATCATCCATCGCTTAACTGTGAACTATCAATTAGTCCACATTTTTTATTTCCTTTGCTTTATTCTTCATTTCCTTACACGAGCACTGCTCAAGACCTCAGACAATGAAAACCCCAGTTTTTTCAATTTCAATCACTTCATCTGTTTTTTGGGTTTTTTTTACTCAATTAAAGACCTATAACCCCTTCGTCAACTCACTCATTCCTGGTTCAGGTTTCACTCAGTAGTATAACATTTTATTTACTCCTAAGCAGAGTATTTACATATATGCCTAGTCCAAAAAAAAAAACTAACCAAAAAAAAAACTCACTCTATAAAATACTCACTCAAAAAAGACTCAATTACCAAAAATGGATGACTCAAATCACCTACTTTTTTACTAATCACCCCACATCCACACCCTTCTCATTTTACATTTAGAATTTATTAATTATCATGGATTTCTCTTTCACTCCTCCAACAGCGGCGATGGCAGCGTTCAACAAACCGAAGTTTCACATCCCACACAAAATCCCATTTGGAATGCGACGCTCAGCTTTCAGCACGTGAACGCTGACAGCCTCATGGATCGCTACATAGACATACAGTTGTGGGATTTAGTGCCGCATACAGAGTCCATATTTCTGGGCGAATGTAATATTGAGCTGCAGCAGGCCTTTATCGACGATCGTGCCATATGGTGTCGACTAGACGATCCGAAGGGGCTGCGCGGCATCAGCATGTCCAAATCGCCGAGCGTCTCACCGCGCGGTTCCATTGCCGCCGGCTGTCCGGGCGGTGATGTAACGCGTCTATTGCGACGCGATTACAATATGCAACGTTCCATATCGGACGATGTCGATTCGATCGGCGATGGTACATCACTACTGCATCCCGATACCGCTTGGGTGGCTGGCTCGCGGCGTGGTTCCTCGCAGTCGGAGACGCTCGAGGTTGAGGTGTATCAATTGGGTAAAGATTTTTCGCGGTCGTTGCCGGGTTCGCGACGGTCGTCGTTTCAAGATCCCGATAAGATACGCGAAGAAGATGCAATGGCCACGCCACCAGCCTCATATTATGTGGGTAGACGTCGTTCGTCGGTGGCGCGTCGTGATCCTGATGAGATATTGAAATCGTTGAAAGCGGTGCGCGGTGAGCTGGGACGCGCAATGAGTTTGGGCACAGAGCAACAAAAACGAGCGGGATCGAGACGTAAGTGTTTTTTTTTTTGGAATTTGGGGATTACATAATATGTATGTATGTCTATGTGTGTGACGTAAATTTAAGTGAGCGAATTGAGAGCGGTACTGAGCTTTATTCAAGCACTGCATGTGAAGCTTTTCGAAAGTGCATATATTAATGCAGAAACGACCAGAATAAAGCTCGCATGTAAAGCTTCTTAAAGCTTTTTACACATTTTATATGAGCGCATAGTCAAATTATTTTTTTTTAATATATGCCAGCGACAACAAATAACAGTTACACAGTATCTTGTGCGCTCCCAAATAAAATCTACAGAGAGCTTTCAAAAGCTTCTACGGTGCGAACGGTTTTACCCTGACTGATTGCACGCAGAAAAGCTTTTTAACTAAGAATGCTCGGCACATATTTAAGTTTCAAGGAGTATAAAGCTTTCTCTTAGCTTTTTAAAGCACAAAAAAGTTCTATCGCGCCAACTGCGTTTTCAAAACAACTGAATCCGTTAAAGCACTGCCTGTAATTTTTTTTTATTTTTTTGTTTCATTGGAGTTTTAGAAATTTCAACAAAAAAAAAAAATACAGCTAAAAAGTGCGCTCTCAATTCCCTCAGAGCTTATGTGTGTAAGCGAAGAGAAAAGCTTACTAATTTTAGTGATTTCGATGTGATGATCGAAAAATAGTTTTGTCTTACAAAATTTTTAACTTTGACTAAAATTTTTCTTATCGCATTTCTTTCTCTTTTGATTTTCTTAAAACTCTAATATTTACCCTCGAATTTTACTTTCATTCTAACTATCGTATGTTTTCCGATTTTACGCTTAACGCTAATATCTCTCCACTAACCGTTTTATGCTTTTATTTTCTCTCTCTCTCTCTCTTTGCCTCTAACATTTCTCTATCACTCTTGCTCGCTTGCCTTCACTCACTATTCACAACTATGCGCTCACTACCTAACACACGCTCTCTCCTAACTGTTATCCTGCTCTTTCTTATTTGCCAATTTTATTGCCAATTTTTCCCTAACTTTATATAGCATCAATATCGGTGTCGCATTATCAAAGCTTAGACACGCCCTACACTTGGACACGCACGAAATGAATGCGTATATCTTAAACAAAAAAAAAAGAACAAAGTAAACTGCTACTTTACTTAATAAAACAACAAGCTCTATAAATAATTAATTAAATAAATAACTAAACGAGTGCTAAATAAAAAAAATTGTAAAAAGTAAAGCAACAAATTTTAAATCACAAATCTTCCATCTAAACTAAGAATGACTTACCTGAATGTACGAAGTAAATATGTAGTTTGTGGAACGAAAAAGTGTTTACTTTGCTGCACCAGAAATTATTATTTTGCTGCAATTTCGTCTGTGTTGTAAATCACTAGAATCACACCAACACCACACCACGAAACACACACACACAGTACCTAACATATTTATGCCCATTCACACAGATCATAAATTGAACGACATGCATTTTGTCTAGTGGAAGCGATAACTAAACAAACAACACTAACAGACAATGTATGCACATCTAATCGATAGCAGATAAATAGCTGAAAAAAAGATCTAAATTAATTTTCAATTAGCGCGCAATTTTTCAAAAGCCAAAAAATATTGTGAACTCCACCTAAACATTTAACACAGAAAACCATAATACCATAATAAACAGTTACTACATAGGATCTTCATTCTCAGAGCACTCAACAACAACAATTATTGAAAAATGGTAAGAGTACGTTTTTTTTAATTATTTTTGATAAAAAGTTGTGTTCATTTGTGCTGTTCCGTTGCAAAATATTTGTTGCTGTTTCAACAGTTTTCGAACGAAGATTTGCATTGTTAAAATTCGAGTTTTTTTCTTACAAAGTATACTCCTAAAATTCAATGTACAGATTCCAAAAAAACACAGACAGTTGCGCTTTACATAAATAATGAAGTTTTTAATTTAAGCTTTAGTTCTTCAATACATACATATGTACAAGAATATATGCCTATACATACATACATTAGGATGGTACTTAAAATATCAACATCTAAATTTTATAAAAGTACAAAGACGGAAATTTCAAAATTTTAAGCTAATTTTTATGAGTCTCTATCAAGATTTGAAAATTTAAATTTTTCAATTTAACAAAATTTTTACTTAAAATCTGATAAATTCGACATATTATTAAAACTTATTCTTCGCTGAGTTGCAATTGGTCAAAGTCAATACTTTATTGAATTCTTGCGATGAAATTTTTTAAACTCAATGCTTTCAAACCCCGTAGCAACCCTGCATTTTTTTTTTAATTTTGAAGTTTTCGTGGGTACCTTTATTTTTTAGCACAGGCTTTTCCATACAACACCAGGGTAGATACTCAATGCATTGGTCGATATGCCGCCCCAATATTCATTCATTCCCAGAGCCACCCTCCGACATATATTTCCGAGTCTGAGGTCTATTTGACTCGTCCACCCTGAAAATCTGGAGTGTTGAGGTATGCGCGTTTTACTTTACATCTGATTTGGGTACCAGGAAATTGGTTCATACCACGAAACGAGCTTGCAAGATGTAATACTTCTGCACCACTTTCACCGGCCTGGAAGTGGTTATGCATGGCGATCGCTTCCTGCAAGCTCATGATTAGGGAACACTCAAATTCAAGCACTCAGTTAAACTCATATGGCCAGAGTGAAACGAGAAAATCGCAAGAGCTTCTATCTTTAAAAAAGAGAGAAATTTGGTTAGTTATGAAATTGGGTACCGGCCACATACTTTTAGGGAGATACGCAGAGCGCTTACGAGTGCCTCGCAACAACATCCGCAAAAGCTGCTATGTTGAAGAAGAATCGGAAAGTATCAGGCACTTACTATATGAATACCCCGAACAGGATTTTTAAACGATCTAAACACAGCGGCAAGGTTGAACATATAACAGCTCCTCAGATTTGCTGATACACTGGTCCAAAAACGATATTTCAAGATCTCTGTGTTATTAAAGACCAAATTTTAAAGGCCTAGGTGTGCTAGCAAGCTAACCAGCAGACACTTGAACCTAACTTACCTAGCCTAGGCAGTAAATTTACTAAGTAGGTTTCATGTCGGAATACGGACAGGGTCCAGGTAAATTACTCTTTGATTCATGGGTGCTGAACCCTCACTCGAACTACTGATACTTTTTTAGCTAAACTCCCTTGGGAAGCTATAATATGACTCCAGATCCTTTGCACTGCCAAAGTCGACATGAATCCACTTACTTTAACAAAAATTTAAAAGTCGAAAAATCATGAAAAGAATATACAAATATACAAAATTTTTATTAAATCTCATAAAATCAAAAATTTTGGAATAAATACAAAAACACGTGGGAAATAAATTGCTACATACCCGTATAACATACATACAGTGATTCAAACAAGTGAACTTGCATTGATTTTATTTTTTTTTATATTCGTAATCTTTTTCGAGATAATTTTTTTGGTTATTTTTCAATAAAAATATAGTCTAGCTTTAAACAAAACCATATAAATTACAATTTTAAACTTTACACAAAATTTAGGAAAATTCTAAAAATTTTCATGAAAATTTCAACTCTTTAATAAGAATTTTTGGAACACTTTTGCATATGCAGTTTTATAGCCAATACAGTTTTAGACCAATGAAGTACATGTTTCAAACAGCTTAAAATCGCTTTGACTTTAGATAATTTTTTTTTGTTTTTTTTTTTTGACAAGTGCAATTTACTAAGACTGCCGTCGATTTTTTGAAATTTTGTTACAAACGCATTCATTAGAAATTCATGCTTATCTCGAAAAAAAGTGGAAAAAGCGGCCACCAAAACAAAAAATCTCAAAAATTAGCGGGATTTTTTAGCCGTTTGAAACTTGCACTTTATTGGAATAAAATTATATGTGCTATGAAAATGCATACCCAAAAATGCGAATCAGATTAACAAGTTAAAGTTTTTATGAAAAATTTGTTGAATTCTCCTAAATTTTTTATAAGACTTTAAACTGTGACTTATATGGTTTTGGTTAAAGCTTGGACAAATTTTTTTTCTTTTAGAAATACAAAAATTTATCTCGAAAAACATTACGAATATTAAAAAAAAAATCAACACGTGGTCACTTGGTTGAGTCACTGTAACTACATATATTGCATGTCTTTTAAAAGCTCAGAACTCACAATTTTTAGTATACATTTTCACACATATAAATATGTATATATGCTTGTAGTATGCATATAACTATCTATGTAGATATGGATGTGCATTTGTACGAAAATTTAAATATTTGCACTTCTCATTTTTGTTAACTCCTTGCATGTGTGTAATCAATGGAAGTTAAGTTGAGGATAAAGGATGTAATCCCTACACCGTGTTGCATCACAGCTATTATAAAATGAACACATGAGTGAATCAATATTGAAAAATTACACATACAAACATAGTACATACATATGTATGCATGTAAAAGTATTTGAGTCGCGGAGAAATGTCTTTATGTATTTAGCAATAATAAATAAGCGGCATAAAACTGGTCAAGTGCAAAATCAATAGCTGATAAGGCATTCTTATAAGTCTTATAAGACGTGCAGTCACTTAAGAAACAAAGGCAAAACTTCATCATTTAGGTTCAAAGGAAAGAGAATCTGACTCTACAAATAGTTTGTCATAATCTAAAGTATTGCGCTGCATACATACATACATACATACATATTTTAACTCAAAAGCTCAGCTTTTGTCATTGAATTAACAAAAGAGAAATTTCTCACCAACTAACGCTTGCATGTGTATGTGTGTGAATTTTCACCGACAACAAAGTATTTATTTTGTAATAATGCCATAATCGATTGAAAGCGGATAGAAACCTGGTGAACCTTGAAATTAATTTTTGTGAAAGTTATGCTTTTGTCAACAAACTATGCAATACTTGCAAAGCAAACAGTCGAAGCATGAACAGGCGGAATAGTGAATATTTGTATGTACATTAGGTTGATCCAAAATAAGTAAAGTTGGATTTTTGATGTTCTCACCCCTTAGGATTGTTCTATATCGAAAAAAAATATACCCCAATTTTTTATTTTGAAATAAAAAAAATTATTTAGAGGTCGTTAAAGCGCTCAAAGTTTTCCATGTATTTTATATGGAAAAAAAAACGACTTTTCGTAGAAATGGTATGGAAGTCTTGAAAATCAATATTCTTCGTTCCGAGAGCTCTGGTTCTCTTCAAGAGACCTCCAATAACAGTAACCAATCTACTATAACCAATACTAAAGATTTTTTATTCATCCACCCATTGCATTTTCAGGAATTTTCTGGGGGTTTTTGGGCGAACCTATATATAAATTTAGTTACTTTGAAAAAATGGGTAAGTAAACAACTGTGTATTATGATTGGGAGCCTTCTGAAGAGAAACGGAGTTCTCCGATAGAAAAATATTGATTTTCAAGACTTTCATACCATTTCCACGAAAAGTTGTTTTTTCCAAATAAAGCGTTTTTAGCGATCTCTAACTATTTTTTGATTTCAAAATAAAAAAATAAGCGTATTTTTTCGGTGTAGAAAAATCCGAGGGGGTGAGAGCATAAAAATTCTGACCTTACTTTTTCACATGCATTTTTGGACTACCCTAATGTATATACGTATGCATTTATATGTGTTGTGTATCAATTTGTTCTTTCATTTACTTATGCAGACAGCAAGAATTTACGCTTACTTGAGCTTGAAAATGTATTTTTGATCCTGCGAATCGAATGTTCAAATATAAGCAAGAAGCCTTTCAATATATAATCTATTCACCAAATGATGGCAGACTAATGCTGCAGGCATTCCCAGAAGTTTTAAATATGGAGATGGAGAAGTTAAAGCCTTAACAACCTCGTCAGTGTGGGACATAAATCGCACTAAACCTTCTGTGCCAAATTTCTATATTGCCGCTATCGCAGAACCCTTCTTACGAAACCCAGAATGTAGTTGAAATAGCCCGTTATCACTTGAGGTAAACCGGAGTAAGAGATTGGGGATGATCCTCTGAAGAATATTTCCCATGGTATCTAAAATGCCAATAGGACGGTAGGATCCCTGCCTGGTTTCGGTAGCAGCACCAGTTTTTGCACTTTCCACCTAGCACTGAAAGCAGTCTTGCTGTAAAGAACTTCTCATAACTCGAACGAACAACACCTAATCTTCTTGAACAGCAATTTCCAGTGCTATGTTTGGTATGTCGTCTAGACGGGGGGCTTTATTGCCTCCAATCATACCAGCTGCCGCTAGGATTTCTCCAGGCGCCATTAACATTACTGGACATTGTCAGGAAGGGTTCCGTTTTGCGATGAGGAAGCAGAGTCTGAGTAATATCTTTTTTTTTTAATACATTTAGGTTGTGGCGGTTTGCTGATTATGGGCAACACGCGCTCATATATACAGCGCATGCTAAAATAAGGCATTCCTAAAACCACAAATGAGTGCTTTGACTTGGCATACACATGTTTACTTACTTAACTTTGCAAACTGTTAATCCGCTTAACGCTTACCGCAAATCAGTCGCGTAATCACTCTTCACTCAACTCGCCCACGCACAGGATAATACGAGTACTACTAAAGCCAAAATGTGTATGCGCTACAAGTGGTGGTGGCTTGGCACTAAGTCAATCTCATCATTAATTTATCAACGCATTTCGGGCCTAACATATGCATATCTCCTTATCCAGTCAATTGAAAATATTTCACACCAACTCATTTACAATCCATGTCTACGGGAAGTGTTAGTGCTGCCTATGAACTTTTCCAATAATCTGATTGCTTGAGCGCACCCATTCTTTCATTCCGCACATACATATTTACTTAGCACAGAGCTGACTCTACTATTTTTTTTTTGTCTGCGAGTTGCTGTAGCTGTTTGGCTTTGCTGGAATTTTATTATCTTCATCCGGCTTTCCGCTCAATTGATTGATAGATTGATTGATTGGCGTGTGTGCTTGTGCCCTTGCTTTGGCTGTTCGATTTTTATGCCCACTACATACATATATATGTATGTATGTATATTATCGTCTGCCAGCCTTGCAAGAGTGAGCACCTGATGTAGATTCTCACAGGAGTTCATTGCCTTCTTGAGTTATTCTATATGTAAATTCTTATGTAGCTGCGTGCGTGCGTATGCGGCTGTCATATGCTTTTTCGTATGTGCGCGCAATGCTGCTGACGAATCTTTTTTTTTTTACTTTCACTTTGCTTTCCTTCTCTATCATGAAATGAATATTTTTTTTTGGCAATTCGTTTGCAATTTCATTTTCCTATTCGCACTCAAGTATGACAGCTTTGGAAGTTTCGATTTCATCTTCAATCGTAATTATTTTTTCGCTTTTGCCTGATCAAATTATTGTATTGCTTTTTTTTCGTCAATCGAACTTTGTTGCCAGTGCGCGCGCTGTATTGTTGTCATCGAAGTTTTTATGGGGCGCAACGTGACGAAAAATAGCTTGTTGGTTTTATTTTTTTACGCTTGCTTTCTCCTTTTAAACATTTTCTGAAGTTTTATATCTGCTTTTGACAGCTACAAAGTTTGGCAGGTAGTTTAGGGAAAATGAAGAAACTAGTTTCCCTTAAATTTGCAAAAGTATTTATTATTGAACGGCCTTTGGAACATTCGAAAAAAGTGGTACTTAAAAAGTTCATTTGCTATGACGACTGGGCGTATGAGTAATATTTAAGCTACCCAAAAAAAAGCGAAAAGTTGTGTGTCTTAATTTCAATCTTAATCTTAATCTTAATCTTAACCTTAATCTCAATCTTAATCTTAATCTTAATCTTAATCTTAATCTTAATCTCAATCTTAATCCTAATCTTAATC
>NW_023463745.1:0-12905 GCF_013731165.1 Rhagoletis pomonella | reverse complement strand
CATCACACTATGATATCGCTTTGTTCCGTCTGTTGTTTTCGTGGTTGGCATTTTGTTTTGACTTTTATTTATTTCTGTTACTTTCTGTTCGATTACGGTCTGATTATGGCAACTTCCGTAACTTACGGCTCTTAAAAATTCAGTTAAAAGGGTGTTGCTTACAATTGAACAGCCGAAACTTAACGTAACTCAATGAATTGTTGGTGGCTTATTGTTAATATTAGTTGCGTTCCCTAACTCGCAAGAAATTAAGAGAATTTGCAGGATTTTACCAGAGAGCGTTCCCGTACTCGGTTCTCTGGCTTCTTTTGCTTTGTGACAGTTTTACAGGTTTTAACCCAGAAAAGTTGGGGAACGCAACTATTTTGTGTACTCGATTTTTAGCTGCGTTGATCTTATACGTCATTCGGACTCAGTGTTGCCAAATGTCCCGTATTTGCCGGGAAGTCCCGTATTTTGCATTAAATTTGAAAAGTTCCGCCGGGACAAGATTTTTCCCGTATATTCGAAAATTTCATTAAACTTCTACTCAACATGGTCATGCTTTAACGCGGCTTATGTGAGTAGGCCATTAGCAAGCATGGGCGTAGCCAGGTAGGGGCAGGGGGGTGCTCGAGCCCCCTTAACTTTCAAATTTTCCTCATATATATATAAAATGGTACCCTGAAATGCCAGCATAATAGGGAAAGGCGATTTTTTATATTAAATAACTTTTGCTGCATTGTCATAATACTGAGCGAAATGCACTACTGATACACTAGAATAGAGTGACTGCATGGTTAAATTAGGAATTCGCTTATATTATCGATATTTATGTGTTTTAATCTATTTAAAAAATCATTTACACTCTTATAGGAAATTGCCTTATTTTACCGACTTTACTTTTTTAAAGTTACAATATATGTCCAAGCTGTGTGGAGCTACCGATACAAACATATATTCCGGGTTATAAGCCTGCAATTATACATTTTTCTACATTTAATTTGAAATAGTATAAACCAACGGATTAAAAGCCTGCAATTATACATTTTTCTACATTTAATTTGAAATAGTATAAACCAACGGATTAAAAGAAGTAGTAAATAATTAATACCTTTTCTACTACTTTAAAATGCGTGACTGGAATAGACCTGCCGAAAAAGTGAGGTTAAGTAACTGACAACACCTTGTTATTATTTCACCATGAAAATTGCCGTTGATTTTTTAGAATTTTTTGTGGAGGGTGTTTCGAATTTTCTTCCATATAAAGCATGAACAAAACGGATTTTTATATGAAAGAAAATGCGTAACACCCTCCTTCTAAAAAATAAACAGTAATTTTTAGCGACTTGCAACTTGCACCTTAATAATAATAATAGATTGGCGCTTACGCGTATGTTAGTGTTTGGCCGAGCTTCTCCTCCGATTTGTGGCGTGCGCCTTGACGTTGTCACACAAAGGGGAGGGACCTACAGTTTTACGCCGACTCCGAACGGCGATTGTATTTTTATGAGATGCTGTTTTTGCATGGCCATTGCCTACCGAGGGGCGACCGCTGTTAAGAAAAAAACATTTTTTTGCTATGTTGCCTTGACCAGGGCTTGAACCCAGGCCTTGCGGAGTGGAAGCGCGCACTGCATACCACTACACCACAACACTTTATTATACTAAAATTGAATGCGCTATAAAGCTACTCGAAATCTTTCTAGGAATTCTAATAAAAAATATCGAAATTTTGATGAAAATTTTTTTAAGTTTATTTAGTTTTTGTGAACTTTGTGCAGGCTTTCACACTTTTATTTATTAAGATCGACCCATATTTTGAACGAAAATTATTAACAATAAATAAAAAAGAGTTGCCAACAGCATTATTTTGAATTGCTGCTATTATTTTGATCGCAACTTTATCTCTTACTTTGCTTTTATGGTTTTGTCAATTATATGTCTATGCTAGGTCTGCCAGATATCTCTGTTGCCAAACCGGGACACCTTAGGGAGGGCCTCTCGCCCCCTTCTCTTTCATTTCGACGTGCGAAAGGATATAGTGAAATTTTATTTTGACAGACAAAAAAAACATAAAAAGATGAGATCATGAGATCATTCCAACGTACGCCAACAAAACAAAACATCTTATCACAACCACAGTATACAGTAAACCAGCCATTGACAATATGCTTATTTGAAAATTAATACATGAAATATTGTGCATGTGTAGGATTTTTTTGTCATTAACCCATAGGCAACGGCTGGTGCAAAAGTAAAAAATTGAGTAAAAGGTCTGAAATTTTAAGAAAAAGCATTTGCTTAGGTTTTATGCATACGGCCTAATAAATATGACCACACATTACAAAACCAAATGAAACCCATATTGTATATGGATTAATAAAAGTGGATTTCCATTTGTTAACGACAATTTAAAATTACAATTTAAAACACAACTGCTTTTAAATAGTTGAACTCCACTGGTTTGAAGTTTTTAAAGATTTTGATCCAGTTTTAAAGTAGGGGTCTCCACAATGAGCTTGGTGATCGATGTTCGGTCATTTTTTCCAATGTATTTTGATTGTATAAATTATTTTATTATCGGTGTACCGGTTACCGAATTATCGTGAAGGAAGCTTGATAATTTTTCTGGTAGTTGGTAAACTGCAATCAGCTGTTCCATATTTATTCAATTTTAAACCCGCCCGCTGCCGAAAGTCATAAGTAATAATTCCTTAAATTTTCTGTTACAATTTATTTTTTTTTTAGGAAAAAAGCTATGAATCCGCTGTTAATAAACATAGTTTACCAGACTAACGACAAAAAACTGAAAAGGACGTTCACAGTTGATACAATTACCGAGTGTCAATCAGCAATTTACCAAAACTACCAAAATGAATGTGAACACCCTTAGCGTAAAATTAGCATTTCTAACTGATAGATAATTTTGACTGAAAAAATTCCCTCTCCTACTATTCTGTCTCTTTCAAACCAGTATCAGCAGTGCAAATTAACTATTTGGTTACAATTCTAAAAGAAATTTAATATAACTTAAGGCACGGTTGTAGAACAAAACTAGATAAATGCATTTTGGATTACGTTTTCGCGAAATAAAATTTTTTACAAGCATACATATGTAATTTAGTGGAAAAACTAAAACAAAAAATCGTCATTACGGGGGAAAAATCGTCAAATCGTCATTGAGCTAAAAAACGTCAAAATGACGACTAAATCGTTAATTCGGCAACGCTGGTTTTAACTCTTCAATAAGTTCATATGTAATATAAATTCCTTTGTAGGGCTCGGTGCAACTCAATTGTTACAATAACAAGTAATTTTTAAACAAAAAACACAACCGACCTCAACTCTCACATAAAAATTTAGAAGTATCGTTAATTTCTTTATGATCCAATAATCGGATCTAAACCAAATTAGTATGGGACCTCCCCTGAGGCACCAGAAAAAGAATTATCGAAATCGGTTAATGTGGTCCAAAGTTATGCGTTAACATACATAAAAAAAATATTCCGATGAATTTATAACCTCCTCCTTTTTTTGAAGTCGGTTAAATAGAGAAAAATTATTGAGGTACATTATTATAAATTTTCAATAGCAATATTTTTACATTTCTAATAAAATATCAAAAAAAAAAACCTTAGGCCCCCTAAATTATGCTCTGCGTGCGCCCATGTGTTTATGTATTATATTTGTGATTATAATAAATTTTCTAAACATTGAACCTTCCGTGTTTTATACAGCCAAACCTTTTTCGATCTTCTTTAAAGTAGCGATAAAACTTCGACCACCAGTAAATTGACACGGCGGAGTTATGCGTTCCTAGACTTGTGTAGTACAAATAAAATTGTATTTTAGAAAACTAAAAACTCGCTACAATGTGAACTAAAAAGTAAAAAATAATTTATAGAAATACAGATTTCGTTTAAGATGAATAGGAAGTTCCCTAACTTGATTTAATTAAACTTTTAAGACCAACCTAAAACAGGATTAAAGTAATTGATAATCAAATTAATTTATCGGCCTTTAAATCGTAAACTGATGTCATTTTTATTTTATAAGCTCGAGGCCCAGAGAATACATAAAACACATGTTTTAGTTCATTAACTTTTTAATATCGATATTTCGACCTCAATCTGAGGTCATCTTCAGGACTGCAAGAACACATAAACACATTGACATATTATTAACCTGTAAAATTATTGTAAAATATAAGTTAAACACAACTTATACTCTTAGTTGTGCCCGGTCGACTGAAATATAATTTAAGTAAGTGAAAATTTTTGGGCAGAAGAACTTAAGCATAACAAAATAAACAATTAAGAACACCGTAATTGTAAACAAAAATTATATATCAACAACAATACACTGAACAATTCAAACTTGAAGGAAAGGAACTATTCTTAAGTATGGTCAAGTACTTCGAATGCTTACTCTATTAAATAATTACCACAAGACGATACAATTTACCATAGAAATAGAATAAAATTATAGTTTAAAAAACTAAAACCTCGCTATTATAATTGAGAAAATCTTATTTTTCCCATATAAAAATACATGGAAAACTTTGAGCGCTTTGAGCGACCTCTAAATATTTTTTGATTTCAAAATAAGAAATAGAGGTATACTTTTTTCGATATAGAACCATCCTAGGTGCAGAGAGCGTAATAATTCCGTCTTTACGGTTTTTGGACCACACTAATGTACCTATATTAGACTGCATCACCAAAAAAAGTTGCGGTTTTCCGCCAGTATTACAAAATTTAGTATATTTTAAGATGTCCACCAAAATATTTCGGAAAAATGTTAAGATTTAAGCGAGCTGGACCGATTTAAAATGTAGTAGTAGTAGTATTATGATTTATTAGTAGCATTCAGATACTCTGTTTACAATACAATGCAATATTTTGGTTATATTCGCAATTTATCTTAATTAAATAACTTTAGATTTAATACAAACAATACATTTTTGTTTAAACAACTTGATATTTCTTTCGTTTTTTGCATCATGCGAAAGTCTATTATAAAGCTGGAGTCCTTTGTAAAATATAGAATCCTGTGCAGCCGCTGTTCTTTGCAAATCCAGTCTAAAATCGTCTGCATTTCACAGTCGTCGAAATTGTTGCATATCCCTGACATACGTGACATTTTCAGTCAAATATTGTGGAGCTCTTTTGTGCTTAATTTTAAAAACTAGCAGTAGTGTATACATTTTAAGTTTTTGCAGTATGCTTAACCACTTTAGCGTGTTAAGAATTGTCTCTACAGGAGTGTATCGATTACATTTTAGTATACATCTCATACCTTTATTTTGGAGCTTTTCGAGCCTATCTATTTGCATCGCGTTACAAAATGTATACATAATTGAGGCACAGTACTCAAAATGGGTTTTATTATTACGTTATATATATTACATAATTGCTCGTATGGTGTCAATTTTACTACGTATTCTCTTAAGAAAGCCGATTTTTTTACCAATTTTTTACAGACGTAGTCAATGTGATCTTTCAGCTTTAATTTAGTATCTATTATTAGACCCAGATATTTTATTTTTGTTACACTTTCAATATATACACCGTTTATCTGTATATCAATAGATTCACTTGTATTTAGAATCATTATTTTTGTTTTTTGTTCGTTTAGTTTCAACTTGTTCATATTGAGCCAATCATTAATCCGATCGATACCGCTTGTCATTTTAGATTTGCAGTCATTTATATTTGTACCTTTTACGTAGATTAATGTGTCATCTGCATACATTGCAATTTTTGAGTTTTGTAGAACTAGTTCTATCGTTTATATCTTTATATATATTATAACCAGTAATGCACCCAGCACCGAGTCCTGAGGGACACCCATTTCTACCTGTAGACTTTCTGATAGTGAACCGTTTACCCTTGTTCTTTGAAATCTTTGATTTAGGAATGACTTAAACCAGTTAATCTCATTTCCTTCAACTCCATACATGTATAATTGTTGGAACAGAATTGTCCTGTCGATGGTTTCAAAAGCCCTTTTGAAATCTAGGAATACCGCTATTGCTTTTTGCTTTGCATCGTTGGTTTTTAATTCGTTTATTACGTAGTGTGCCGCGCTTTCACACGAGTGGTTTTTTCGAAATCCCGACCCGGTTTCTCGAAAACAAATTGATATTTTCCATATAATTCTGTAACTGTTTTTTCACTACACTTTCTAGTATTTTTTTTCAATTGTTTTTAATCCATTTATCGGTCTAAACTCTTCTCATTTTTTATTTTTTCAACCGGCGTTATTATTGATGTTTTAGCGATGTTGGAAAGTCGCCGTCTATGAGTGAATTATTAATTATCTTTGTGATTGTATGACCTAGTAAGTGCCAATTGTGTATGAGTATAGTTGAACTTATTTTACCACAGTCGGTTTTATTTTTTAATTTCTTACAAGTTTCAAACACTTCGTTATTCGACACCATTTCAAATCTAAATTTTTCTTCAGTTCTCGTTATCACGTTCGAGTATTGCACATTTTGGATAGAGTCCCTTATGTTGACTACACTATTTATAAAATATTCGATAAATTTATTAGCAATATCATAGTTATTATTGCACTCTGCGCCATCAAAAATAGCTGCTTTCATATTATTTGTTTTTTGTTTCCGCACAAGGCTTTTAATATTTTTCCACATTTCCTTCTGGTTTTTGGAGCTACAATTTTTCTCATTACGTATGTGTTTTTGGCACTTCCCAATAAACATTGGGCTTGGTTACCAATTCGAAAATGATTGGAAACCAATCTTTTTTCGAGTCTTACCTTCGATAACGAATGTGCAATATATTAATATTCGATTCAAGAACTAAACCATTCTCCAGCAAAACGGCACCAATGTATTTTCCCTTCGTTATGAATTCGAAATCCAGCCCATTATTGAATTGAAATTTTATTGTGAGAGAGCGATTGTCTTATATTTTCCTTTGAGAATGAGATGGATTTCACTTTCTCTCTTTTTACTATGGTTTAATTTTTTTTCGAACCCATTTCGAGTGTATTTCAAATTTACTTTGAACGTTAGAAAACCAAGGTTGGTTATGAGTTCGTTCTCAGTTCGATATGCATATTGGATATTGAAGGTAATTTTAGAACGTTCCCCAAAATGTTTATAGGGTTGTAATACGAGATTTATATATGTTTCTGTTTTCTTTATTCTGAGCCCACATATAGTCTATGTTATACGCTTTTGCAGCTTCAACCTTGGCTATTTTTAACTTTCTCATGTTATTATCGAACCAACTATGGGAATTGTTGTTTATATTAATTCTTTTCTTAATTATATTCTTGTCAATGGTACTCGTTATGCATCTTTCTAACTTTTTGGTGTTTTCACTTAGGCAAATTGCATTGCTCAATGAGGTGTTAAGGGTTCTTAGATGTCATGTGAACATAGCTCTGTTATATCTAAAATATTCCACTTCACGGAAGGTGCAACTTCTAAGCTCATTAATAACGGGTATACAGATATCAATTGGTTCATGGTCCGTTATTTTTTGGTTTGCATTTATTTGTACTTTAATTTCGTTTATATTAGTTATTACGTAATCAATTAATGTCCTAGAGCTTTGTGTTATTCTGGTGTATTCATTCACTTTTTGCTTCAAGCAATTCTCGTTTAATGTTCGTTCGTTTAATCGCTAATTTGGGAATATTATTCTTTTTTAGTATTGATGCATATGACATTTGTCCGTTATCATTTGTTTTGTTTACATTTTTTAATCCTTTGATTTCATTGTATATCTTGGAATTTTCCTTTTTTGTGTTCTCCAATTCCTTACATATTTTATCGCTTTCTTCGTTAAAACCCACTGTTAATTCGCTAATTTTATGCATTTCGCGCACACTTCGTTCACATGCTTCTTGTGATCTTTGCATCGCGCCTATTCTTTCGCTGTATTTTGCTTCGATCGCTTCCAGCAAGGTTGTTATTTCTATTTCATTCGTTTTAAGAGCATTTTCGAATTCGTATTTGTATTCTAATAATCGTCAACTATTTTTTTTAACTACATTCTGGATTTCTTTAATTGCCAAATCAACGTTGCTTATATAAACAACACACTCATCGCACATGTAAACGAGATTAGGAAATTCATCCAAGTTTTCTTTCAAATTACCGATTAATAATCCAAAACGAAATCTATCGTAGCGATATTATTACATACCTCCATAAATGGAGCTTCTTATGAATAAAAATAGTTTCTTAAAGAACTTTTTGAAAAAAGTACCCTCAGATAACAAAACAGATTAGGCTTGAAAAATCTGCATAAAAATATTTAAAAATCTTTTCAACGGAATCGTAATAATGAGATTTTTGATGCTGTTTTCTTTACTTTTTTCAAAGATTGATTTTTGAAAAACTTAAATAACTGTGCCAAAACTATTCTGATTTAGACTTATGGGATCTCGGTAGAAATTTGTTTCCCAATGTTTTTATTTATGTGAAAAAAAAGTCATTCGTGTTCCATTTTTTTTCTAATACCAACACATCTTAATTCAACTTTGAATGATGTTCGTTCATCCTACCTTTATCTTTCATCCTTTGAATTACCTTATTAGCAAATAAATAAAAAGGGTGAGCAAATACCTTTCCAATGATACCTCACAAGTCTAAATCGGAAGAGTTTAGGTTCAGTATTCAAGTTTTTCTTATACCAATCTTTGAAAAATATTAAAAAAATAGCATCAAAAATCTCATTATTACGTTTCCGTTCAAAATTCTTTGTTATTTTTTTTAAATATTTTTATTCAACAATTTTTATTGAGCTTGAGGCCGTTTTTAATGAAAAACTTATTGTGGAAAAGCAACATCAAATTAAGAAAATGGTAGAAGGGATAGCTATATCGGAAATCACCACATTTCCTCACCAGATTTCTTTCAGTATGATTCGAACCAACGATCCCACTGACTCAGCCAGTTCCATACGCACTGTGCTAAGTTCGCCTTGTGAATTCTTGTTGCTTTTTCCACTATTTCATTTGTTAAGCCAACTACAATTAAGCGCAGCTATCCCGCTGCAATTTACACTTGATCATGTGGTTGTTGGTTTTTGCTAATATTTCTATTATTAGAATGTTTAACTTTTAGGTATGCTCGTCCTTAAGTTATTTGTTTTTATTATTTCATGGCCTTATAACAATTATATTCAACAATTTTTATTGAGCTTGAGGCCGTTTTTAATGAAAAACTTATTGTGGAAAAGCAACAATAATTTGAAAAAATGGTAGAAGTGACAGCTATTTCGGAAATCACCACATTTCCTCATCAGACTTCTTTCAGTAGGATTCGAACCGACGATTGTTGCTTTTCCACAATAAGTTTTTCATTAAAAATGGCCTCAAGCTCAATAAAAATTGCTGAATATAATTGTTATAAGGCCATAAAATTACAAAAACAAATAACTTAAGGACGAGCACACCTAAAAGTTAAACATTCTAACAATAGAAATATTAACAAAGACCAACAAAACCAACAACCACATGATCAAGTGTAAATTGCAGCGGAATAGCTACGCTTGATTGTAGTTGGCTTAACAAGTGAAATAGTGGAAAAAGCAACAAGAATTCACAAGGCGTACTTAGCACAGTGCGTAGGCAACTGCCTGAGTCAGTGGGATCGTCGGTTCGAATCCTACTGAAAGAAGTCTGGTGAGGAAATGTGGTGATTTCCGAAATAGCTATCACTTCTACAATTTTTATACCTTTCATGAGCATGAAATAGTATTATAACTTTGGTCCGATGTTTGTAAGTAGCAGAAAAAGAAGAGATAGACCCATTAAAATGTATACTTAAATGATCAGAACGTCGAGCTGAGTCGATTTAACCATGTCCGTCTGTCTGTCTGTCTGTCTGTCCGTCTGTCCGTCTGTTTGTATGCAACCTAGTCTCTCAGTTTTCGAGATCTCCGAATGAAATTTGGTAGGTGAGTGTATTTTTATAATGTATTAATCATTTGTCGGAACCGGAAGAATCGGACCGCTATAGCATATAGCTCCCATACAGCTGATTGTTCAGATATAGGATTTTTCCATATAACTCCTCCATTTCAGTAGCTAGGAACATGAAATTATGGACTGTTGTCACTCATTATCAAAAGATTACTTTCAATGAAAATGGCGAAGATCAGGTCGCTATAACCTATAGCCGCCATACAACTGATTGTTCCGATATGAGATTTTTTGCCATAGCTTCTCCATTTATGCAGCTAGGAACATGAAAATTCGCACCATTTTAACTCATTATTAACAGAATACTTACAGTGAACAGTACAAAGATCGGGTTACTTTTACATATATCTCCCATACAACTGATTGTTCAGATATGGGGTTTTACTGTTAAACTCCTTGGTTTGGACAGCTAAAACCGACAAATTTCGTAAGCTATTGCATAAATACTAATACAAAGTCTACTGAGAAAATCGTTAAAATCTATGCTGCATAAGCTTTATCTCTTATACCACTGACTGTTCAGATAACAGTTTTGCGATATATGTATCTTCTTTATGTAGGAAGCTAAACCCATTAAATTGTATTACCGGTTTACATACAGATCACACAGCACTGAAAATCACTTAGATTGGTGCTATATAAGTTATATCTTCCATACCTCTGATTGTTTAGATATGATTTTTATATATCTATCTCCTTTACCTATGCATGCTGTGAATATATAAATAATTTCAAATGCAGTAATCTGTTAAAGTAAAATTTTCAGATGTTCATGAAAAGTATGAAGCCTTTGGCATAGCCGAAATAACTTAAGGACGAGCACACCTAAATGTTAAACATTCTAATAATAGAAATATTAACAAAACCAACAACCACATGATCAAGTGGAAATTGCAACGGAATAGCTGCGCTTGATTGTAGCTGGCTTAACAAATGAAATAGTGGAAATAGTGCGTAGGCAACTGGCTGAGTCAGTGGGATCGTCTGTTTGAAT
This sequence comes from Rhagoletis pomonella, assembly GCF_013731165.1. Classification (NCBI taxonomy): domain Eukaryota; kingdom Metazoa; phylum Arthropoda; class Insecta; order Diptera; family Tephritidae; genus Rhagoletis; species Rhagoletis pomonella. Next base: position 1,963 of record NW_023463745.1, on the reverse strand, counting down.
CCTACTGAAAGAAGTCTGATGAGGAAACGTTTTGATTTCCGAAATAGCTATCACTTCTACCATTTTTTCAAATTATTGTTGCTTTTCCACAATACGTTTTTCATTAAAAACGGCCTCAAGCTCAAAAAAATTTGTTGAATATAAAAAAAAAATTTAATATTTTTATGTAAATTTTTTAAGCTTAAACCGTTTTGTCATTTGGGGTGATTTCCGGAATAGCTATCACTTCTACCATTTTTTCAAATTATTATTGCTTTTCCACAATAAGTTTTTCATTAAAAACGGCCTCAAGCTCAAAAAAATTTGTAGAATATAAAATAATAAAAAAATTTAATATTTTTATGTACATTTTTTAAGCTTAAACCGTTTGTCATTGAGGTGATTTTTTCAAAAAACATCTTTAAGAAATTATTTTTGGAGGTATTTTCAAATCGATCCAGCTCGCTTAAATCTTAATATTTTTCCGAAATATTTTGGTGGACGTCGTAAAATATAATAGATTTTATAATTCCAATGGAAAAACAGTACCGATTTTTTTTTTGTATGGGGAATGATGCAGTCTAATGTAGATATTTACGTCTTAATATCCAATATTGCTTGTATTGTTGTTTTTATGTTTTTTGTTTATAATTACGGTATGGTAAAATTGTTTACTTATATTTACTTGCCTAAAATTCAATGTTCAGGGTATTGTTGTTGATATATAATTTTTGTTTACAATAACGGTATTCTTAATTGTTTATTTTGTTATGCTTAAGTTCTTCTGCTCAAAAGTGTTCACTTACTTAAAATATATTTCTGCACTCCTAATCAGTCGACCGGGCATAACTAAGAGTGTAAGTTGTGTTTAACTTACATTCTACAATAATTTTACAGGTTAATAATATGTCAATGTGTTTATGTGTACTTACAGTCCAGAAGATGACCTCAGATTGAGGTCGAAATATTGATATTAAAAATTAATGAACTAAAACGTGTGTTTTATGTATTCTCTGGGCCTCGAGCTTATAAAATAAAAATTGCATCACTTTTCATTTTCAGTTTAGTAATATTTAATAGTACCTGGCTTGCTTCGCGACGCCTGATAAGAACTTTTGCGTTGACCAATACAAATATAGGTTTGAAATGCAAAAAGGGTTTATAATGTAAACACTATTGTCTTCGGTTGAAAGGTTAAATCCTGCTGTTCCACAGGAAGAAAGAGTTTTCCCGCTCAATAGGACATCTGTGGCGCTTTAAAAATTTCGCGCCTCTTTGTATTCATACTTAAAGGATAGGGCTTTATTAAGACATCTAAAAAGTAAATTTTTTAGAGCGTTATCTAAACATCTTGATTCCAGCGCCATCTACTTTTTGGGTACTTTTTTTTTGCTGAAGCACTTCTTATCAAAAAATACCCGTTAACCCGGCTAGTACGATAAAGACGGATTCTTTAATATCTCGACTCCAAAGCTATCTTTCGGTAGAACTGCAAAAGTATCCGTCGTCGTTCGGGGTAAACAATTAAAAATATAAAACAGTTAGAAAGATTTTCAGTTTACCATAAATTAAGGAAGATATAGACTAGTTTTCTTATTTAATTTAAGGCATCCTTTTGAAGAATGCTTTAACTTTGTGTGCGGTGTAGAAGCATAAATACTATACGGACATCCACATGTCAAAAGAAAGTCTCAGGAAATAGTGAAGACTATTAAATAAAAATGGAAGGTCTGTGGACATAAAAATTACTCCTTACAGAAACACATCTCCTCCTTTGTCGCATCCAGTAATAATTCTTGCTGCAATTATATTGGTCATAATTTTCATTACTAAGAAACTTGCTTCATTATTAAGGTTAGGTGGATTAAGGTACCTAAAGAATGAAATGCGCTTTAATTTTCTTATTTATATTCTCTGAGCGTAGACGGCATGCGTATTGGGAGGTGCTACGACTTCTTGCAAACTCTCATTCCTGTTTAGTTTA
>NW_023463744.1:0-12906 GCF_013731165.1 Rhagoletis pomonella | reverse complement strand
AAATTTTTATAAATCAGTTTTTGTACATACATATATATGTATTTAGGTATTTAGATTTTACTTAAAAATCGGTATGTACATACATGCATATTTAATTAAGCTTAAAATTGTACTTCCTCACTCTTGTACTTCACTTCATTGACTGACTTCAACTTCAAAACATGATTTTTATGCGAGACGAATTTCCACAGAAAGTAATGGCAGAAAAAGATTTTTTCGATATTCATTCTATTTTTCAGCTGACTACGATGCAGCATTCCACTTTGCATTCCCCGAAATGAAGCAAAGAAGCGAAAAAAAAAAAAAATATTGTAGGACATTCTACTTTGCATTCCCTGAAATGAAGCAAAGAAGCGAAACAAATAAAATATTGTAGGACATTCTACTTTGCATTCCACGAAATGAAGCAAAGAAGCGAATTAAAAAACAATATTATAGGACATTCTACTTTGCATTCCCCGAAATGAAACAAAGAAGCGAAATAAATAAAATATTGTAGGACATTCTACTTTGCATTACCGGTAATGCCTAAAAGAAGCGAAAAAATTCGTAGGCATTATAACGCTATGCCTTCTAGAACACGTTGCCACTAAAAGCGATTACCGATTTTTCGCTGGATAACTATATATAAGTAAAATAACGTTGATTTTTGGCATTTTTTACGGTGTTACTTATTTTGTTCCATAAAAAGTATTGTCGATTTTTTTTTATATGGAAGAAAATTAACAACGCTGTCAACAAAAAAAAAGCCAAAAATAAACGGTATTATGTTTCGATCTTATAATTATGCAACGCAGTGTACTATTAACTTGTCTGAATAGTGTTTAGAGCAACTATGAATTGTTTTTGCTTTTTTAACAAAGTTAACTTATTCGATATTTATGTGTTAAAATAAATATAAAATACATTTTTTGTGTTTTAAATGTGGAGAATTTGTCCTCCTCGAATGCTAAAAATTCTGGTCACCTTAGTATAGCACACAATTAGTTCTATATTTAACCGAAAAATGGAAACAATCGAACAGCATGGTCCTTAAATATACGCAATTAAAGAGAGCGATGTTATGTGACAAAAATGGAAGTTGATTTTTTCTTCTCTTACAAAATCGCAAAACTCTGCAAGCTTTGGATGGCTCTTTTCATGAAACTTGTTTTAATATGATTTCTAGGAATTCTTGTTGTTTTAGATTTTTGAATTAATGCAACTTGTTTCAATTTTCTTTTACACCCCCAAGTGTGAAGCGTTACGTGACGTGGCGTCACGTGTCATAAATTTCCATCATTATATTTTTGTTAATATTGCCTTTAAATGAATTTTTAACGCAAACAAAACGTACATTTTATGTCGAATACATGTACTTTATATTTTGATTTTTTGAATCTATGATTTATTATGCTTCAACTACATACATCAAATTAGAACCAAATTGGACCATAAATACGGGTTTTCAAAGCATCTCGACCCTGGCGCCACCTAACCAGACCATTTTACGCCAATTTACGTCTGCTTACATAACCCGTATATATTTAAACAAGTAATTTTTAGCAAAAAAAGCCGACTTCAATTCTCATATAAAAAAATATATATATATATGTTCGGATCTTAACCAGATTAGTATGGGACCACCTCTGAGATACTACATTTCCGATGCAAAAAGGATTATCGAAATCGGCTGACGAGGTCCAAAGTTATGCGGTCGGTTAGGTTAAACGGGCAGCTCTGAATAAGAGTTCACTCGGAGGCCGCAGAGGCCCATTGTGATACCCCTACATGTCTTCGAACCATTTTGATTTTCTGGCGAATCCTAGCAGTCCTCCCAGAGGAGCTTTCCCCAAGATATCCAGATTCTCGAAGAAGTGGTCCCCAAGAAACTTGAGGCGTTTTCCTCGAAGTGCTGGACACTCGCAAAGGAAGTGCTAGACGGATTCTAGCTTCTCCTCATCCCTGCAGCTTCTACAGAAATCATTATGCGTGGCTCCGAACCTGGCGGCCATGTGGCCAATGGTCCAGTGTCCCGTTAGTATTCCTGTGAGAGGCCTGACGTTTGACTTTGAAAGCCTTCATAGACTCCTTGTTCTTCGTTCATCGAGCCGTAGCCAGAGTGATCGCGATACCCTGCAGGTGTGAAGGTTTACCCACCTACTGTTGGTAGCTGCCCTGGTCAGTCTCCCGACTTCTGAAGACAGAAATCGCAGAGGGGGTTTCACGATTTGGGTCGCTTCCCCGCTTCGTCCGCTTCCTCAATTCCCGGGACACCACAATGTCCCGGTACCCAGTAAAGATTGATTATGTGTTGCTGTAGAGCTTGTAGGGATCTTCGGCATTCTTTAACGCATAACGAGTTAGTCGTTACCGACCCTAATACCATGTCCCCACCAAAATGTTAACCATCTCAAATCGAACTTAACCACATCACTAACTATCGCTGTCCACACTGCGGTTTGAGGTTTGTAAAACAGTACAAATGAAGAGAGTAGTGTTCGGATCTCAAAAACTCGATTCAGGACTAAATCGCTGCAAAAATCGGTGCAAAAAAAAAACTAGATTTAATTTTATATTTTCGTTTCTGACATTAATTGTTTGACTTAAATATTTTCTATTCATGCAAACATAAGAACGCGAAGCAATGTAAGGATAATATGTTACATATTTAGGTAATTTTTAACATTTTCTATAAAGTAGAACATATCTAACACTTAATTTTTTAAAGAGTAAATTTCATTCTACATATATTTTTTTAACAACTTAAGTAAAGTTCTGCATCCGCCAATTTCTACAGCCATACATAAAAAAATGACGAACTTTATTGACGCATTGCTTTGAAAGAGTTACATACTTTTTAACAGTGAAATTTGGCTAACTTTCAATTTTTTTGTTGAAACCGGTGGTGAACACTCAAAAAACGGTCCTAAGAGGGGCTTAACATGAATGAAAAAGAAAAACGGAACAGATTTGAAGTCAAGTGGAGTAGAGGAGTAGATTTCAAATTTTTTCAAAAACGGGAGTAAATCTAATCTGATCTTAGGGGAGTCCAAACACTAATACGGAACGAATTTTTTACATTTTAACGCTAATGACCCACAGATGGCGGGAAAATACAGGGTTGTATCAGACTTTCGACGTGGTTCCGAGTTGGTTAGCTTTTAACCATCTTAGTGAAATGGTTAACTGCTGACATTTTTATATGGCGAAACTATGCTAAATCAAGTGGGTTATCGGGCTAACCAACTCAACAGCCATAACTATGTGGTTTGCTCCGGTGGGGACAGGGTATAAGGCTTTGATAGCCGCCTGACTGTCAACAACGAAGGCAAGTTTAGATGGAGCTAAGTCAATCATGCCCACCAACCTTGCCGCCATATGGATTGCATATATCTCAGCCTGAAAAACACTGCAGTGGTCTGGGAGTCTATACGACTCCCTCAGAAATAACTCCTGAGAGAAGACCCCAGACCCTGTTCCGATATCCATTTTGGAGCCGTCCGTGAAGATGGGTATTTCCTCATCGCTGAGAGCAATATTAAATTCCCAGTCACTTCTGTCAGGAAAATGGATATCGGAGTCAATTTCTGTGACCTGGTGGTCACAGCGGCTGTATTCCGCCCCCACTCTCCCGAGGATTGTGGCGTGACCTTTGCAAGTTGTTCGCAGCCTGTTAGACGCTCTGAGTCGTAGAGCGCTTTTAGCTGCGATACTTTCAACATATATCTCTATACGTGGAATATCCAGCAGGGTCTCTAGAGATGCCTGGGGCGTTGAATAAATCGCACTGTCGTACGGGATGGCACCTCTGAGAGCGGATCAACTTCTAGTCGTGCGTTGGCCCAAAGTTCATCTTGGTTGCGGACGCAGTTTGTTAGGAAGTCTATCAACTCCTTGTTACCGCATCCAATAACTTTGACTCCCCTCTGCCACTTGGCTCCATCAAACATACCAATGTTGTTGTTTTTGGTACGCTGGATTTCGCCAAGTAGTGCCCTCATAATCTTTTGTTCCAGAAGCAACAATTTTTCCGTCGGAATCTTTCCTTCCGGGTGATTCCCTTCTATGATTGCTACCTGGAGCTCTGGTGCTGAGCATAAGGTCGATGAAGTTTTCACCCGCTTCTGCTCAGGCTGTGTCTTCTTGTCGCCAGACAAAAAAAAATATTCCGATGAACTGATAACCTCCTCCTTTTTTGGAAGTCGGTTAAAAAGCAGATAAATTTGCCCATAAATACGTTCGATATATGTATGACTTTCAATTTTTATTTCCGCGGTAGACCTTCCAATTGAAACACCCATATGTAATAATAAGGATTAATCAACATTAAAGTTTTGAAATAAAATTTTCGAGGGTTTTTTTATATGCCAATCCCTCTGAGAGTAGAGTAGAGTACAATGCAAAGCGTACTTATTGAACGTTATGCGGCAAATGTACTTGTGTTAGCCTTTAGCATATATTAGGAATGTTTTTTAGGTCCCGAAAATGCCGGAATTCTTGCCAAATAATCCCGGGATTTTCGGGATTTGTAATTTGCACTAATGGCAATAATAGAAACTTCTTTTCTTGACCAGTATTGGCTATATTTATTTTTTTTATTTCATACTATATTTTTTATAAATTTAATACTAATATTTTTTATAAATGGCTAGCTTATTATACATACGGTGACCATAAATATGTATGCGAGCCGAATACGGAACAAAAAATAATTGCTCATTTTTTCCATAAAAGCTAACAGATCTTAACACCTTCTTAAATGATCTTAGATATATATATTAGCCCACAGCATGCTTGTAGTACCATGACATGTAGGATATATTTCTCGATATTTTTACTCTACAAAATTTTTTACAAAAGTTTCAATAAATTTTTGTACGATAAAGTGCAAGTTTTAAGTAGCTAGGACTTACCGTTAATTTTTGGCAATTTTTTTTGTCGCTGGTGCTACGCATTTTTGTCATACAAAGTTAATATGCTGGACAATTTGTTGATAGGGAAGCAAACGAGCAGCACGTTGCACTTGCACTATATTATACTCACTTTTAATGAGCTACAAAACGCAACCAAATTTTTTTTTATAATGGTTCTGATTAAAAAGTTTGAAATTTTGGTGGAAATTTGCGGAATTAATTATCAGTTTTTGCACAAAGTCGGAAATTTGGATTTATATGGTTTTTGTTAGGAAATGCTTTGCATAAAAAAAATAATAAACATTAAATAAACAAAAGAAAAATAGCCGAACCTTGCTAAATGTAGAATCCTTATTTATAATTTAGTCACTGTATGTGTTCCTTGATTCGAAGGATGGAGAAAGTTACGATCATATTCCACATCATTTAAAACTGGTTCATAGGTATGCCATTTTAATGAGCTTTTAAAGAGTCGAAATACCGAACCCCGAATACGGGATAAATTCAGGACATTAAAAGAAATACAGAACATTTGGCGTCCCGTATAAAATAAATTAATTGCCAGGACAATTGCTCAAAAAAGAAGACTGTCCCGTATAATACAGAACGGATGGTCACCGTAATTATACATATAATACCGTGCGATTGTAAATTTTACACACAAAAATCAATATATTCGCGAAACCATGGGCCAAATATTATAAAATTGTATTTTAGTTTTTCACTTTGACGTCAGTAATTCAAAATGATTTAAACATTTTAATGAAATGTGCTTAGAGAAGAAGTGTGGGTATCAAATTAAAGAGGAAATTCTGTAGAATTTATTGAAAATGTCCCTTTAAAATTTTATCCTTGAAATTTCGCAATATATGTTTCGAATTTCGTCCTTCTAACTATATCAGCTAAAAAAATTACATATTCGTCCTTGTGAATCCAAAAATTTTTAACTTTTTTAATTTTAGAGAAATTTCCTCTTTCATTTGGTACCTATATTTTTATTCTACTTTGCATTGAATTTTTTTTAAATAATTTTTGGAATTAATCACATCATTGAAATTGCAAAGTCATTTAGAATAAATCCTTCTAACTTTATCAGCTTAAAAAATTACCTAGTCGTCCTTGTGAATCCAAAAAACTTTTAATTTTTTAAATTCTAAAGAAATTTCCTCTTTCATTTGGTACCCATATTTTTATTCCACATTGCATTGAATTTTTAAATAACTTTTGGAATTAATCATATCTTTGAAATTACATAGTTTTTTAAAATAAATCCTGACGTCAGAGAAAAAAAATAAAAACGCCGCTTTTAATAAAAAAAGTGGGTTTCAAACCTATTTATTTATTATTTATTTTATGGTAGGAGAGGTAGAAGCAATTTTTTCGATTTAAGTTGTTGAAAAGTAATGAATATCTTAAACCCGGGACTTACCCCGCGATCCCGGGATTGTGATAACGACATCCCGAAAATCCCGGGATCGAAAAAGGCGAAAAAATTAACATCCCTAGTATATATACATATACAATTGCAAAAGAAAGTCATATACCTTACGTTTCTATGTGCATACATATGTGAGCTATTCTTTTTTAAGTCGGACGGATTTCGTAAAAAAAATTATGTCATGTCTCCGATTCGCTTTGTGGAAAAATGCTGTTAACGAAGCGATATTCTCCCGAAATCCGCAATAAAATCTGCGTTTTACGAACTTTAGTCCTACATTTGGCACGCCCATGTTTAGGGGTTTGTCGCCTTTAAGAAAAATCTTGCCGTACAAATATTATACCTGGATAGGTATTCTATCGGAACCTGCAACAAAATTTAAATTCTTGCAAAAACTCGATGTTTAACAACTTACTAAATATATCTCAGCATAAGTTTTGGAAAACAAATTTAAAAAAGTTTTAATTCTCACAAAATAAACCATCTCGTCATAAAGAAAGATATTTTAAAAATAGTTCTTGAAAAACCCCTATTTTTTTAACCACGTTTTTGATAGAGAATTAAACAAGGATTACGATGGTATACTTTTAAAACCCTAACGGCGTTAAGATGAAGTCTCTACGATTGGCCGGAGATATAACGATTCGAAGGAGTACATGATTAGTCAGAATCACGAAAAAATTCAAACCTTGACAGATCATACTCCAAAGAAAAAAGTGAAAAAAAATCCTCGGACACGTGTTAGCTTATTTCATGTATAGAACCCATAAAAAAAATTTGAAGCCAATCGAAAGTGTGACACCAAATTTGGTGTCCGATATGAAAAAGAATGTCTCATGTATATCATTAATATTAAATAACTGGAAATTATATCTTCTTTTTTAGGAACCAAGTGCAAATGAATATGAATGCGTACAACAATTATCATCAATACAATAATGCTACCAACAGCTTATCCTCACAAATACGGGGCAACCTAGCAGGTTCACGGCGAAACTCTCTAAAAGGTTATTCGGCGCCACCACCTCCACCCATGCCACCGACAAACATTTTTTATCGCAATGATGAAATGTATTCACGAATGCCGTCGCAAAACCAAAACAATTTGAGCCGCTTGAATCAAAACTACCAACAACGTGCTGCGTTTATACCTCCGGACCCGGTGAGAGAGTTGAAGGACATAGTTCGCCGTTCCAATGATGAGGATGTAGGTTGGCTAGACTATATTTGTTGAATTAACTACATATATTTAAACTTCTTTTTTAATTTCATATTGCCGTATCCCGGTTAGAGTTCTGAAGATCCACCTTTTAATTTCAAATCTTTGCTTCGCAAAACCAATTATTCCCACCCTGACTCAACTGTATATGAATTCAATGGCCACATGTCAAACAATAATAACGAAAGTATTGGCTTTCAGTCATCAAAACTGAGCCTCATGGGACGTCGACTTGATGATTTCAACAATTCGCCATCACAAAAGGTTCTAATTGATCAGGTTAAATTTGCAAACCGTGGACCTCCTTTGAAACAAAGTACCACCGCAGTTGGAAAAAGCTTTGAAAACACAAACGCCAAGTCATTCGAGGAAGCTGGCTCATACGTGGAGGAAGAGATTGCACCAGGCGTTACCTTATCTGGATATGCAGTCGATATTTAATACGCATACATATATGTGCATACATAGGTATCCCTTACTTATTTCAAATTACGAATTTACCAACTCCGATTTACTATTGAAGCACTTGACGTACATACATATCGACGGTGCTTTAGCAACACCTCGTATCATCACTATAGAAATCGTATCTCATAAAATTAGTTCAGAATGGGCCTTCAAATACTATGATTCATTACGTTATACATAGTCTTAGTGCCGGTTATTCAATGTGTGGTTAACACAAATCGGAAGTAGAAGCTCGTGTTAAATGCTTCGACTGCTTTATCGATCACATGTTATATGCATGATGTCGAAATCGCCGATAATGTTGTTTAACCCGGATCACCCTGTTGTTGCCATATGGCAACGTGCGATAGACATGTTTTTACACGATCATAACATGCAAACGAATGCAGATACCGTTACTTTTAAGAATATGCTCGACGCGTAATTATTTCTTCTTTTGCGCAAAATATATTTGGCGACAGTTCGTGTTTGTGAGAGCTAGCGCTTCGTAGATAAAACGCAAAATGTTGAGTGTAAAAAAAAAGGGTTACAAAAAAGTAAGTGCATCTAAAATGTGTTCTAATTATCTTAATCGTTTTAATGAATGTGATTTTTTTAGTGTTTGTTAGGAGTAATAACGTGTTTGGGGTTTTTTTTAGTTTTTTATGCGTGTGTCCATATGGCAACGCCAGGTAGGCTAGGCTACTGGTGTTGTTGTAATGTTTTTTTTGTGTGTTTCGGTAGTTTTCTTGTTTTTTTCTAGGTTTCTTAAGGAATAATTTGACTGTAGATAAATAAGAAACATCATTTAACATTCTCCATTTTTTTATTTTTTAAGACCACTTTCTTTGCAAGAAGCACCAGACTTTTTAGAAGAATTATGTTCTGACGACGAGAGCGGAGCTCCAGCTAATGCGCAAGCACTATATATTCAGCCACCCCGTATTGAGGGGGATTTAAGTGGCGAAGATTCAGGTGACGAGGATGGTGGACTACAAGACAATTTATGCCCAGCGCAGCTAAAGTCAGGCAATTGTTTTGGAAAACGGTCGTCGAATAGAAAGTCTTGATGGCGAGCAAACTTGCCTTGGTACTGAAATCGATGACGAGCCTGTTTTATTCGATATACTGGACGATTGTTTGCCGAGCTCATCAAAGAGAATATGTCGTGTGAATCCATCAAAGCCTGATGTTCCAATCCCACCAGCTAACAAAGAAAGAAATTTCACCTGGCGTACCACTAATTCGATGGCAGTTTTTCCCATTTTCCCTGAAACAAATTATGAAGACTGTCGAGGACTTAGTCCTCATGAACTATTCGAAAAGTTTTTCAACGATGATTTGCTTGAACACATATGCAAATGTTCAAATTTTTACGCTACTCATCATCAAAAACGGTATGAAGAACTGAATGTGGGAGGTGAGGACTTGTTCAGCGGTTTTTATATCCCTAATCCAATATTTACATATTATTTCAGAACTGCGTGTGTTCATTGGGATTTTGATTATGACTGGTTACAATCAAACAGGGTCCTTTCGCGATATGTGGAGTAACTAAGATGGTCTCCGTATCGGAATGGTATTCAGTGCTATGCGAAGAAACCGCTTCGAAGAAATAAATTATATGCTTCATTTCACGCCATCAATATGCAAACCGAAAGATAACTCTGACAGATATGACTCCCTATGGAAACTACGTCCACTTACAGACCACATCAAGGCCAAAATTATAGAAAACTTCCACCCAGAACAAAATATCTCATACGACGAGAGTATGATTGCTTATTTCGGGCGCCATGGCTGTAAGCAATTTATAAAAGGGAAGCCCATTCGCTTCGGATACAAGGCTTGGTCTCTATGCACACCCAGTGGATATATGATCAACTTTGAAATATATCAAGGTAAAAACCCGAGGTCAGATACTAAATATGAGGAAAGTTTTGGTACTTGTGCGGCGCCACTCCTATGTATGATAGACGATTTTGCAGATGGCGTAAAAAAAATCCCATTTTCTTTTTACTACCATGCTACTGGTACGGTACGAGAAAATAGAATGCCCAAAAATTGTCCAATTCCACATAAAAAGGAATTGCGAAAAAAAACAGCGAGGCTATTACGAAAGTGTGGAAATGAAAGAAACAGGAATTCATATTACTAAGTGGGTGGATAATGCGGCGTGTCTTGCATCTACTTGCTTCGGTTGTGAACCAAAATCAACAGCATCTCGGTACAGCAGGCATGTATAAGAAAGTACCAGTTCCACGTCCTTGCGTTGTAACCGAGTACAACAAATATATGCCCGGTGTTGATCGATTTCATCAAAATGTTTCAGGCAATCGCATTTCATTTCGAGGAAAAAAGTGGTGGCATTGCATTTTTACATGGCTTATCGATGCCAGTGTTCAGAATAGCTGGCTACTTTATCGACGCGTTGGTCAAAATAAAACACTAAAAGAGTTCAAGCGAGATGTAACAACTTATTACTACAAGCACAACGATACCAAGCCAAAAGTGTTTCAAAAGCCATCGGGGAAGCAAATGAGTTCGGTAATAGAAACTCTCCGTTATGATCGGACTGATCAATTCGTTATTCCAATAGATAAGAAGCGACGATGTGTAGGAGATACATGCAAATCCACCGTGCGAACAGCTTGTAGAAAATGCGATGTTGGACTCAGCTTACCATGCTTTGAATCGTATCATATGAAACCATAAATTCTACTTTTTTTAATTAAAAAAAAACTTTATTATTTATTTATACAAATGTTATTAAAAAAAACCTACACTTTTCTGCTTTGAATAAACAACCTCAAAAACGGCTGTTAATTTCTTGAAAGGCATACATATATGAGATGTAAACCAGTGCCCTAGTCTACCTAGCGTTGCCATATGGCAACAGGACATTCTAAGGATCCTAAGTGCAGGACCTAAAATTTAGTGATGCAGTTTTTTTACTTTACTCATAAGGATTATGCTCCTGAAAAATCTTTATGAAACTACAAAAAAAAATTACGTAGGGTGATACGGGTTAACTGGGAGGTAGTGATAACCAGACATTGAACAACCGGCCCCTAATTAACTGAAAAGTACCTAATCTTCAACATTCAGATCAAAAAGTTCTTAGGAATGAATTTTTGTTATTAAATAATAGAGTTTATTGGTGTTACTGTGGAATAGAGATCTCTGGGATACGAGGTTTTGTCAAACTACCGTCGAAATGCATACAGATATCTATGAATGTATGTATATACATATGTACTTGCGCTGAAGTCGAGTCATTAACTTATACCCATACTTGGATGATGTGCTGCCTGTGAAATGTGGGCATTGGTCGAAAATTCAATTTAATTTTTTATGGAGTACTAGCAAACCCGGCGAACTCCGTTTCGCCACCAGATGGCTTCATTTCTTGTAACATTTCGTTTGGGCATTAAAAGATGAAGAAAAATTATTTTTTTTTTGTCTCTAAGTAAAAAATCTGAATCGAAGCGTTATACGTGTCCGCAAATTATCTGTTTCATTGAAGTGCTCTTTGGTAAACCACATTTTTTGTTTTTTGGTCTGTCGTTAACACAAACAAAGCGGATGGTTTCCCAACTCGTGAACACGCAACGTATAGCTGCCCATGTGCAAAACAATGATTTTCTAAATTTATCCCGGAAACACTAAGCGATTGGCCTTGCGACTTGTTATTTGTCATTGCGAATGCAAGGCGAACCGGAAATTGCTATCTTTTGAAGTCAAACGGAACTGAACGACAATGTCTCGTGATGTAGTTGGATCGCCAACAATAATTGCAGCAACATCATCAACGGTGGGTGCATTGAACCTTCGTACATGTTCACCTGTTGGGGTACGATCCGCTCTTATGACAAATTTGTGCGTATCCGATGGCATTCGTTCCAATGCTGTTTTGAACATATTAACCTCAGCGTTATTAGCGTGAAAAAATGCTTGCAACTGTTCCATAATTCGTCTCTTTAACTGTTGTGTTCCCTGTATATTGCACCGCACATTCAGCTGATCCACCATCGACGAAATGAAATATATTTGCAGAAATTGATGGGGTTCATCTGCTGTTGGCGCCATTGAACCATGCAAATGATATATTTGTCCTTGTATCTTTGATGGCAAACAATTAAGATAAAATAATCAATTTAATTATTTTTGAAGAATATGGTGTGACTTCTGATCGTGTGATGGTGTATATTTAGTTGTTATGTGTTGCAATTGATTGTGTTGGTGTGATTGATTGGTGTGAGTGATTGGTTGTGTGTGTTGTATCTTTTACCTTGCAAATCGGCATGAAGCCGCCTTCTCGAATGATATTAGCTACAAAGGAAGTCATGCGAAAGCCGTTATTGTATTCAAGGATGCGTTGAAGAAAATGGTTGGAATCGGGTTCAGTTCCATCGAACAATGATTTCAGTGGCTGTGGTGGTGTAAGTAATGGATCCAGTTTGACTTTTCCACTTGCGCAGCACAATCCAGCCGTTTCTCTTTTAAACTTTAACGCATTGCAATATCGGCATACAGTCGTCATTTGTCCAATATCTAAATTGTCATCATCACTGTAGTTCGCAGTGGGATCATATTGGAATGCCCAGCGGTTGTATGATGCCAATGATCTTCGTGTGCTCACGCGTTGTCTCAATCGGGCATTTTCTCTTATTATATTTTGTCTTTCTTCGCTTAAGTTCTGTGAATACACTTGTTGCTGGCTTGCACGTCTTGTGTGGCGGCCGATGTTCACACGTCGTCCTCTCGGCATTTTGGACTATGGACAGACAGGTGAATTTAACCTCGAATGCACTATCCAAATAATTTGCACAGTTCAACTTACCACCTTAAGGACAAATTCCTGCTGTTGAAGTTGAATAAAAATTTGCACAATACGCGTAATTGAT
>NW_023463743.1:0-12910 GCF_013731165.1 Rhagoletis pomonella | reverse complement strand
AACGTTGTGATGAGGCTAGCAAAGTCGGTTGTTAGTGAGCAAAAGGTTTAGATCTTGCAGATGGGCGTGTGTTTGCTGCCCGTTTGATTGGTGGGTTAGGGCGAGTTTGACCATATTGGTGGAGACGTAGCGGATAATGGTGTATGGGCCGGAAAATTTAGGCGCGAGTTTTTTGCGCAAAGTGTACAGCTGTATGTATATGATTATATGAATAATAACGGTAATGCAAATCAATTACAAGTAAGTATTTTTAATTCAAAGCATGTATTACTTAACCCCTATATACAATTGTTTATATATATTTTATGAACAACTGAAAATATTATATGTATATGTATATGAACGTTGTATGGGCTCCAAGGCCAAGGATTGGGGTCCTCACACTGCGGAGGGAAGGGGATGGTCTCTCTTCTCTTCGGTTTCCAGGGCCGTTGTCCTAGGTCATCATATTTTTTCTGTTGCTTGGCGGCCGTGGCGGGATGCGTGGCTATTTCTCTCCATAAGTATGTGATGATTGGATGGACGGTTGGTGGTTCTTCTGGGATTGCTCCTTCTGCAAGCATATGCTGTGGTGCTGTGATGCTGCGGCCAAGGTTTATTTCGGCGGTTGACATTTGGGTGGACGCATGAAGAGCGGTGTTAATAGAAAAGGCTATCTCGGGTAGTTCCTGGCGATCTTGCTGTGATCGCTGACCGATCATTGTTTTGATGACGCGGTTGGCTCGTTCGGTGGGATTCTCGTGATGTGCATAGACGGCTGTGAATCGGTGCTCAATGTTGTGAGCTCGAAGAAATGAGGCCCGGGCAGTCACGGTGAACTGTTTGCCGTTTTGGCTGAGGAAAACGGTGGGGCATCCGAATCGGTAGATTACTCTCTCTTGGAAAGCTTTGATGGCTGTTTCGGCGGTTATGTTGCGTATGGGTATTAGCTCAACCCTTTAAAAAAAAATTGTCCATCAACACCAAGAAACACGTATAGCCTTGCTTTTAACGTATGAGTGGGCCAACCAAATCGGCGGTGATAATCTCCAACGGCCGTGAGAATTGCATAGTAGCATTTAATCCCGCGAGGCGTCGCTGCTCCACCTTTTATGCTGCGCACGAGAGGCACCTTCGGACGTGACGACTTACATCTCGGAACGTTCCTGGCCAGTAGTATTTCTCCTGCGCGCGCTTGAGTGTTTTCTTAATCCCGAGATGACCTGCCGCGGTGGCGTCGTGGAGTTCTTGCAAGATGCATCTCTTCAGTTGTCCGGGATGCACAGTTTCCATTGCGGCGCTTCCGAGAGGGGGCTTGTTGGCGCGATGTGTCGAAACAAACTGTTGTCGATTCATTGAAAGTCGGGGTGTCGTTCGGGTTGCTGTTGTACCTGGCGTGCCTTCCTGTCGTACCAGCCCGCGGCGTTACTGTTTACGGTGAATAGCGCGTCTTCGTTGGTGTTTGGTGTTGGCAGCGGGCGTCGAGAAAGCGCATCGGCCATCACGTTTAGCGATCCCTTGCGATATTCAATTTCGAAACTGAATTGTTGCAGCTCGAGTGCCCATCTGGTCAACCATCCAGAGGTATTCCGTAACGAGTGGAGCCACTTGAGGGAGTGCTGATCGGTGATCACAGTAAATCGGTATCCTTCCAGATATGGCCTCACATTCCGGATTCCCCATAAGCCTGTTCGGTGGCAGAGTAGCGTTTTTCTAAGTCATAAAGGCTTCTGCTAGCGTAAGCTACGACTTTCTCCTGGTTAGAATGGCGCTGGAATAAAACTACTTACGGGCCAAGTGCGGACAGCAGAGTATCGATGCGGTAGTTAGTTTCTCCTTGAGTGCCTCGAAAGCGCTCTCTTGCGGCTCACCCCACGTCCAACTCTGGCCCTTCTTTAGAAGTTTGTTTAGGGGGGCGGCGAGTGTTGAAAAATTTGCAACGAAGCGACGGTACCTCGAAGCAAGTCCGAGAAATCGGCTAAGCTTTCTGATGGTTTGCGGGGCGGCCATCTCGTACCGCGGATACCTTTACCGGACCGGTGTTTATCCTTTCAGAGCTGACGATGTGGCCCAGGTATTTCAGTTTTCACTGTGCAGCTGTTTGCGCTGGCGAATGGAGTCTTCCAGCTGGCTTACATGCCGCTTAGTCAGGAAAAATCTTTCCGCCTCGGTGCGGAATTTGGATCAAGTGGTCATCTGCTTCCTCCGGACGCGGAACCACTGGAGTGCTTTGCCACGTAGAACTTCGGGGAGAGTTGGGAGGAGTTGAACTGGCAAGATCTGGTAACATTCCGCCAGCTCCTCAATCCTGCCCAGGAAGTCGTGCAGGGTGTCGCCGCCGGAGTAGTTTACGTCCCAATGAGAGAAAGTGCTCATCAATTTGGCGCTGCTCATGCTGTCCCGTTTGTAGACTGCCGGTTTCGCTCCTTCAGGTTGTAGAAAGGATTCCCGCAGTTTGATGGCTGAGAGTGATTCGGATAGCGATTTTGCTAAGCTAGTCTTCTCAGCTGCGATCTCCATTTCCAGCTCTCTGAGGAGATTTTCGGTCGAACTCCTGGTTCCCTTTGCTCTGACGAAGTTGCTCAGAGCGATGCGTAGCTCAGCGACAGTACTTCCTTCCACTGGTAACTGGTGCTATCTGCACTCTTCAATTAATCTCTTTTTCTTTAGAAGATATATCCAGGCCAGCGAATCGACGTTCAGCGTAGTGGTGTATTTTTCGTTCATCCGTGTGGCAGTTGTTGGGTGTGGTGTGTTCCGTGAACCCGCTTCCGCAGTGTTGGTGCTTTTTGAAGTGTTTGCACATAGGCCTTCAGAGCTGGTTTCCTGCTCGGGCGCCATTTATGAGCCGGTTTTGTCGAAGGCTGAGGTGTGCTCAGCGGACCCAGGGTACAATGGAGGTCCCACTAACCCCCACCAAGTAGAACGCAATAGTTAATGATGGTAGAGCGCCGGCAACCGTTTGTCCAAAAGTGAGAGAGAGGGAGAGCAACAGCGGCTATGGATCGGTCCCGATGAGAGTGACAGCAGCTATGGGTAGGTAACGGTGATAATAACAGCAGCTATGGATCGGTAACGATGAGAGCGAGAGCACTCGGTGACGACGGGGAGCGCAGCGGCAATGAGAGCGAGGGTGATACTCGGTGACGACGGTGATGCCGGTGGGCATAGCGGTAATGAGAGCGACGGTGATAGCGTAGCGGAATTGAGAGCGACGGTGATACGCGATGACGACGGTGATCGCAGCGGCAATGAGAGCGACGGTTATACTCGGTGACGACGGTGATGCCGGTTAGCGTAGCGGCAATGAGAGCGACGGTGATATTCGACGACAGCGGTGACAGCGGTCCTGGCCAGCGTTGAGTAGCGGCAACGGTGAATTTGAAGATCGCTTCGGCCCAGGGCGGCTGCGGTGGTGACGGCCCTAATAACGAAGGTGGCGGCAGCGGCCGTGGCTTGTGGTGACGGAGGGGCACCGCTGCTGGATTCCGGCGATTTATCAGAGGTGGCGGCTGGCGGGGAGCGTAGTGGTGGATTGACCTAAAGGCGGTAGCAGCGGCCCAACTAGTGATAGTGGCGGCGGCCTCCAATGAAGGTGACTTGTAGCGTCTTGTAATGAGGAGACTACGGAGACTGATTAGTGGGCCCTAAGCACACACCTGTGTCGCCCCTCGTAGTTCCACACTAACGATGTAGGTGCAGAACGGTTGGCGGCACGGGTAAGTGCGATCTTCCACGGCGGCCTGGGGACCTGTACAAGGGGAGTACATCGTCGCTAATAGCAACGACAACAACTACAAAGTGTGACGATGCATCTACACTCCTACGTCCTACAGTCCCTTCGGCCATGTGGCGTTCTGCGTAGGCGATAAGATTGCGCTCATCTGCCAAAGGCGACGTACGCGCTCCCTTACCTACGGAGACTGATAGCGGATGAGCATTTGTAGAAACTTTTATACCCCGCGGCGCACAAGTCGGTTGCGAAGTAAGAAGAGCTGAAAAGTTTTAAAAATTTTTGCGCAAGTGCCCAACAAACTTGCGTGGTATTTGCTTTGTACATATTCTATTTTAAGCGCATTCTGGTGTGTGTGTATGTGCGCTGTGAATTTTTGGCCTATATGTATGTAGGCCGTATATGAATGACTGGCGCTAAGCATTTCATATGTTCACACGATGGGCATATGTGCATGCGTATGCTTGTATATACATACGGTTGGCATATTTCCTCGTATGTATGTATGTTTTCGGCGTAGGGTATGGTAGGTTGTGGGAGCAGCTATTGTAGCGTAGTGAATTCTACGTTACAAAATAAACTTCTCCGTATACTCTGTAATATTCATCCGCAATTTTGTAAGATAAACTAACAATTTGCAATTGATTTGCACCGAAATATTTTCTCTTAAATGATATACATACGTATCAAGAATGATAGAATACAAGATTGCGCCCATGAGAGAGGACTTTTGAGCGTAATTTTTGCGTGACGTCATCATGGTGCATTTGCGAGAGAGAAATGCCAAAACGCATAGAAAAATATGTAAACAATGCGGAAAAATGCCTTAATATTAATATTAAATCGTCCAAATTTGCAGAAATTAATAAATATACAAAGTTTAATTAAGTAGGAACACGTAGAAATAATTTTGGACATGTAGCCCTTTAGGTAAATACGATTTTTAGCACATGCCGGATGTTTAAAAAATGCATGTATTAACAATGTTTGAAATTTCATCTAAACCAAAATGAAAGTGTGCAGCGAAGTGAATTTGGACTCGCCACAAAGCATACATTGTAAAAAGTCATGCAAACTGTGATATTTGTGAACGGTAGTCAACCACCATAAACCAATAGTTATGTTGACTCCACAGCTTTGGTTTGACGATTTTTGTACCATATCCGAGAGGATGTGTGAGTGTGACGTTTTCGGCAACAAATACATATTCTGTGTGAGTAGAACATAATTTAAGTTGAACTTTGAAATGTATTATAATTTGGGCACAGTTTTATATTAGGTACGTAACAACGCGGTAAGACGCCGCATGAATTAGCGACTGGCGACTTAATCCACTTTTGTATTGCTTCATACCAGCACTAAAAAGAATCAGGTACTAACAAAAATAAGTAGGTAGTGAAGTTTATGTATTTATTTACTGTAGAAACTGCTTTTGTATATATGTCAGCAAACTAAACTCGCACCTGTCTACATTCACCATAGAAATATACCTACTAGAATTCATTAAGGAAAGGCCAGCATAGTTCCATGTAGAAGCAAGCATGTAAATAATATCGTTGGCTTAGTTCGCAAACGTGCTAAGTCCATTTTTTTAATTTTTCAGGAGGGACAAAAAACCGTCTAACTTTTTTGTTGTCAATATTTTTCTAATCTGTAAATGCAGTTTTATTCCTTAGTTGCCTTGTTTTAGTACCAATAATCGGCCAATTTCAAAATAAAGCTGTTGCAGACTTATATGCCCTTTTAGGACTTACTACATTTTCTCTTTAAGATTTTATTCTTTTAATGTGGACTTAGCACATTTTCTATCAACCTTTTTTCCATTATTTTTTATTGTTAAAAGATTTAATTGTTTACTTTAAATATATTTTGTTGTTTTAAAATGAATTATAACGTAATACAGTTTTATTTCATTGCCATTAACAAAAATAACTATTTTAAGTCGTAAATTTATGTACCATTTATAAAAGAAAATAATTAAAAGCAAGTAAAGAGGTAAAGTTTGGGCGAAACCCGGCGCAGGTATCAAATACTGTTGTAAGCAGGGTCTTTTTCCCGATTTCAAACGTTTTCGATAATATCCTGAGTTAAACTCAATGAAATAATTGAACCACGTTTAGTAGAAATCGCTAAAGTGGCTACCGAAATACACCTTGTAGTCATAAATTGGGCGGTGTCACGCAGTCTTATTTATTGTTAAGAGATTAAGAGATCTGAAATTTATCGTTAGATATACGGGAAGCGAATGTAATTTTGGTCCGATTTGAATAATTTTCAACGAATTGCTTTTCCGTACCAGGTTTATTAAGTGCACAGAGTTTGGTAGAAATTGATAAATCGGTTACCGAGTTACAAATTTGTGGTCATAAGTGGGCGGCGCCATGCCCATTATCCAAAAATGTATCATAATCTAATTTTCTGCTGAGTGGTTATCGCGATCATCGATTTTAAGTGAATTAGGTTTTCAACAGATTTCTTAGCTAGACCCTAAATAAGGTTCGTACCGAGATTCGTGAATGGGCTACTGAGATGCAGCATTTCATAATAGGTGGGCGGGGTCACGCCCATTTTCCAAAAATTGCACAATAATATTTTTTACAAAAAATCTACTTCAAATACTAATTTTGAACAATTTGCATCCCATATTTACTGAAATATCGTAGTTTTTGCATCGTTAGAAAATACCTTTATATCGGAAATGGACGTGGTTACATTCAGATTCGCCCATTTTTAATACCAACTTACCTTGGATAAAGGGCAACCTACATACCAAATTTCGTTGAGATATCTTGAGTTATCGTGTACACGGACAGACGTGTATATATATTTTTTTGATTTTTTTGGACTTAGCACATTTGCGTACCAATGCATAACAACAAGTAAAAACGACATTACGGTAATTTTCTTTTTTGGTAATGATGTATTTTCAGTTATGCTATCTTACTGCATCAAAATCTCAATTTACATAAAAAAGTGGACTTAGCACGTTTGCGAACTAAGCCAACGATATATTGTTTATTTTATTAGAGTATAAGTATAACTACAATTATATGTGCACACACTAAAATTAAAAAATATATTGCAATTGTTATGACAGACGAGGTACTAACTATTGTGCGATTGTACAAACATAAGCGAAACATCAATGTACACTAGGGTGGTCCTTAAAAGTATTAGGTACATTATTACATCACATTTCCTAAACGTCAACCCCCACATCGATGCTAATATAGTCAAAGATATCACACAAAAATTTTGGTCCCGATCGGAGACGGTTTAGGTGTGTTGCACAGGGGTCAAAGTTCAGATTCCTCTATGAAGACTCAAAAAAATTCAAATTAATATTTTTTTCATCTAATACCCAAAATCGATACTACTAACGTCGAAGATGTCACATATAAATTTTGGTCCCGATTTGAGTAGGGTAAGATGAAAAATAAAATTAATTTAAATTTTTGAGTCTCCATAGGGGAATCTGAACTTTGACCCCTGTGCAACACGCCTTAACCGACTCCAATCGGGACACAAATTTATGCGTGATATCTGCGTCTACAGTAGTATCGATTTTGGGTATTAGATGAAAAAAAATTAACTTAAATTTTTTGAGTCTCCTTAGAGGAATCTGAACTTTGACCCCTGTGCGACACGCCTTAACAGTCTCCAATCGGGACTAAAATTTATACGTGATATCTTTGACCATTGTATTAGCGACTGAGGGGGTGAGACTTAAAATTTCATTTTTAAGGGTCACCCTAATCAATATGAACAACACTCATTGCGAAAGGATATTAGAATGTGTAAAGCAGTGAGGTTTGCGGCCATTGTACACATTGTACTTGTAACAATTCTTTTGTTTTCCCTGTGCCGAGCTCTTTCCGCATGCTGGGGATACCCCAGATTTTCTTCGTAGGTGGTAGGCACTGCACCACGTTCCAAACGACGAAGTTTTGCAAAAACTAAGGCGATTAATATAAAAATACATAATATGTTACCAATTTCGAACTGTGTATTATTTTCAATATCTTCACTGGTAAAGTGCTTCATGCACACATAGGTCGATTTGGTGTTTAATGCATCTCCTCGCCGGCAGAAATGCTTCCACTTTTTCGCCAGGTTTGCGTCCGTAGGAAACGAAAACAAACTTATATCGCACGCTTTCCTTTTGTTTTTACTATTATAATTTGCCACTGCGTCGGCCGCCGTGGTGTAGGGGTAAGCAGTGCGCGCTTTCATACATCAGCACCTGGGTTCAAGCCCTGGTCAAAGCAACATCCAAAAAATATGGCAAACGGTTTTTTCTTAACAGCGGTCATTCCTCGGCAGGCAATGGCAAACCTCCGAGCTTATTTCTGCTACTCATAAAAATACAATCGCCGTTCGGAGTCGGCGTAAAACTGTAGGTCCCTCCGCTTTGTATTTATATTTAATTTGTCTTATGAACATTCAATGAAAATAATAAAAAAATGAATAAATAGATACAAATAACGAATCAAGAAATTAATTTTTATAAGTTTTTTAATGTCATTCCATTAAACTATTATTTTAAAAATGATAGTTTATTCAACAACACAATTCACAAATTTAAAATTTCTAAACTTTATTAAAAACTCCGTACTCAATAAATCATAGTAAATGCATTAAATTAGCGTATCGTTAATACATATACACATAAATACATTATAAAAAAAATAAATTGGATTACACAGTTAGCCAAATTTTGACTTTTTTACCACCTAAGCAAAACACATCGTTTTTTATAAGTATACAGTTCTCATAAAACCAAAAATTGTGTGTAAAATGGCATTCAAGGACTTTAAAAAAGTAAGAAAAATGGTAAAGTAATTTTCCATCCAACAGAAATAATGAAACAAGTTCTTGTGATTTCTGTTGAGAGCAATATTCAAAGATTAACGAATGAAATAAAAATAAGAAAATAGCTGTTGCATATTAAAGGAAAGGAACAGTGAAGAGTAACTGTCATGTTATGATATCGAGTAATTTTTATGTAATAACTGTTAGTTTCTTTCTGATCCACGATTAACCTAATCTGAGCTTAACCAAATTCCTATCCATCTTTCCGCTAAAAAATAAAGTGAAATAAAAAAAATTTAGACTAGCTTTACAAAATAAAAGGTGAATAAGAAACTTCAAAAACTTAAAATACGGTTCAATGCATTAATTAATATCGTTGCTTTTGGGGTAGTTTCTTATTAAAAGAATGTTTCTTAAATGGCTTGCATTTAATCTATTTCTTTGCTTAGAGCAGACAAATTTTAAATCAGAAAAAATTTGCTCAAAAAAGTAACTTGAAGGAAAAAACGATAAAATCTGGAAAGAAATTTCTTTCAGTTGAGGGTAAAGTGAGTTATCTAAATTTCTCCAGAACTCAATAATGTCGGCTCCATTAAAAATTTCCATTTCATCAGAATTATTAATTCTACTTGAATTTTAAACTCATATTTGGATACATCGCAACTGAAAGGATTTTCAAAGAGGTCTATAAAATGGTAAATATTTTTTGAAGTCCTGAAATCTGACATCAAAATTGAAGAAAATAGTTTCTTAAATTTTGGCATGATCATGATTTATTTGGATCTTAGTCTCGGCAACAACTTTGAAGGTTTGTGGGAAATTTCAATAATCTCCAGACTGAACTTTAGTTATAAGCAAAAATGAAGTTGTTTGAAAATTAATAACTTTTTTAAATAAATTGGGTAATGTTTTTTCTTTTCCTTGTAACTTTAAAGTTAGTTGATTCAGATAATTATTTACATACATCAGATAAAATGCTAAAGCTTGTACAAAATATTCTGCTCCGACTAAATCCTCATGTTGTAAAAACTGCAAAACTTCATTTCTTAAGGCATATAATCACAATAGTCACAATAACCGGCGTTTGTGCTTTTCAAAAACGTCTTAAATTTCCTGGGGGTAAGTCAGTGATGACCTCCTCTTATTTTGTTAATTATTTGACGGGATGCTTATTTAAAAATTTAGAAGCAAGAGAGTTGGTGAATTATGCAATGAAAGGAGTAAACTTCAATATTGTGCTTTCTTAGTTGTCCGACAAAACCTTCGTTTCTGCCCCCATAACGTTTGCACCATCTGTACATAGCTCAGCAAGTTTATATATGTCTATTTCTGAAAGAAATTTTTGGTAAATGGTATCAAATATCAACTCACCGTCACGTTTCCATAAAAGGCTTCTTATGAAAACATTGTAGTTAGAATCCGCGATTCGAACACACAATATACCAATTGACACAGGTCATTTATATCCGTGCTTTCATCCAAACATATTGAGAAAAATTTGCATTCATTAAATTTCCTTTTAATAACAGACCCAATAGATGCACCTATTAAATCAATGCGACGAGCTATGGTTTTAAGAGACAAAGGGATACGTTCAATAACTGTGCCCAATTGGATATTAAGTTTTTTGTAAAACTTGCAAATAAAGTTTCTTTTGAAAGAATACCATCTGAAAAAGGTCCACCTTGTTTCACAATATTCGTACAAATTAAGTTGGATAACGTCAGTTTTAAAGCATTTTTTGCACTTCTACTATACTTATCTTCTTCTACCCTCTTATCTTCCTTTTGTACCATTCATTCAACTTTTGAACAAAAATATTTTTTTAATAGATCATCCCTTTCTACACCTTTAAGTTTGTCAAAATCTTTATTGAAATTATTATAACGTCGTTTGGCATTATATTCCCGCGCTACTTTAATGGCGAAGTGACACAAGAGGCATTGCATTTCACCAAAAGCATTTGAAATCATAAAGTATTTTTTTTAAAGGTCACTTTATCATACATACATACCCAGTAGAAATTTTATGCATACGACATCGCTGTTGGTGGCATGAGCTTGCTGCTGTGTATATATATGCCAGTATAAATGAACCTTCATTTCCATTTAACACGCGTGGTTTCTCAGAGCGTATGGCGTACCTTAATCATACACTCTTACTACTGCTGTATGCATATGTCTGTATTGATGTTTCAAACATTCAAAAATGCATTAATGGAACAGTATTAAAGCATTATTACAAGATATGTATCCCCATATTTAAATCTTACTTCTCTGATATATTTTAATATTCGGGGACATACAAAAAAGTAGCACTTACATATGCAAATGCATATCTTGTAAAAGCCCATTTGTGCTGAAAATAGTATCGCACAACACGTCCGTTCACTAAAAATTTTGTACAAGACTTAAAATATGTATTACAAAAACTCCAGTTCGAATTTATCAAGGAGTGTACTTAAAACAACGACAACGTGAAATTCGCTAGAATTAGAATTTATTCGTGGATATTCATGACTACGCATGAATTGTTCACAATAATTCACTCATACAGCAAGCATTCTTCAAGAATGCATACAACCGATTTCTACTGGGTATGTAAGCGCACACTGTCTCATAAGAAAATAACCAACGGAGCTCAGCCTGTGTTGCTTCGTTGCCGTCTCAGCAATAGAGGAGTCAAACTATCGATGTTAATATCGATAGTATCGATAGTTTTATTTTTTTGCCCCTATCGATGAATAGTGATAGTTTTTCTCAAAAAAGGTTAAGCTATCGATAGTTTAAAACCTCTTGCACAGCCGGTTTTATTTATAATGTCTCCATGTAGCTGCGCGTCAGTTTTTTAAGTTTGTCCATTTTTTATTATAAGTGATACTTTCATTGTGATTCCTCCTTTAATGGCCGTTTTCTCAGCAACCTGTAGTTGAAAAGCTCCCTTTATATTTAATCGTTGCTTCAAACCATAAGGCTATGTCTGAAGTAAAGCACTTCTATTATCGGTGTTTGACGTTTGTATGTTTCTTGGCTGTAAACAAACAAAAAATTATATTACGAAATTTAAACAAAATATATCATATTTGAAAATTTATAATAAGTAACAATTAAACCAGGCAACAGTGATTTTGTTGCGGCAAATGATAAAGCTGTTTTTGATAGACTTTTTTATGCTGATTACGAGTCCGTAAGCATAAAGTTTCCATCAGCTCCAGATTTTGAGAAAAACGGGGTCAAATTGTCAAAAAATCGCGTTTTCAGCAATATTTTAGAAGGTCTAGCACAAAAAACAAAAGGAGATATAACCTTTAACTGGGGCATAAATTAAAGCTATAACTCTCGGCTACTATCCCTGCACCTTGACCTGATGGTCACTAAAATCATTTATTGAACAATATAAAAATACTGGAATAAATACTTTGCTATTGAAAAAAATAAATGAGTTTTCCCAAAACCAGTTTGTGCCGTTAAATAAATAACTATAAGTGACCTTAGGGTTAAGGTTTAGGAATGGTATTTTAAGCGATTGTGGTCGAAAGTTTAAGCCTTAATTTCAGTCTAAGTGTTCTAAGTGTCTTTTGTTTAATTGCGGTGGGTACTCAAACTTCGCACAAAATCAGGTTTTGCTGTTCAATAAATGACTATAAGTGACCATCATATCAAGGTGTAGGGATGGTATTTTCAGGGATAGTAGTCGAGACTTCTAGCTTTAATTTAAGCCTAATACCGCCTTTTGTTTCTTTGCTAGAGCTTCTAAAATATAGCCAAAAAAACCGATTTTTTGACATTTTGACCTCGTTTTTCACAAAATCTGGAGCTAATGGAAACCTTATGCTCATGGATTAGTAATCAGCACTGACAAGTCAATAAAAAATAGCTGTAACATTTGCCGCAACAAATATTTTCTCATTTTTGTTGCCATGTGTTATAGATCACTAGAGGAAGCTTTCTTTACTAGGCTCATAATTTTATTTTTAATTGTAAGCTTCATTAATAGATACGTAAATAAGTAAAAAAATTCGATAATAAAATGCTTCACTTAGGCAGAACTACACATGTTAAAGCAATATTTAAACATAAAGTGAATTTTAAAGTTAAGAGTTACTTAAGAAAACGGCCCTACGTGCGTTTATATTTTCAATATTTTGTTTTTCGATGCCGTCCCTGTTAGTTTGGAACAGTTTTAAACATTACATTGACTATCGATAGTACTATCGATGGTAGCGTTTGACACTATCGATAGTATTGCTGGAAACTATCAACGAGTAATGATAGTTTTTTACTGAAACATGGTGGCACTATCGATAGTTTTACAACTCTATTGTGCGCACGAGCACTGCAGCTTTTAGAGTAATACAAAACTATTATTAAAAAATGTAACATCAGC
>NW_023463742.1:0-12913 GCF_013731165.1 Rhagoletis pomonella | reverse complement strand
GGTGGTTCACCCTTTTAAGTATTTGGTTTAGCCTTTAGGCCTAAACATGCCGGCCCTCCTTGCTATATGCAACAGCAGTAAATCAAGTCAGCCACCACTCCTACGAATAATTAAAGGAATTGAAAAAATAAATGTTGATTTTCGTAGAGCTGGAAACGTAGTTATCACCATTGATGCTCGTTTCGGATTTTTCAGTCTGTGGGAGATAAGAAATTAAATAAACAGGACATGGCTTGACATTTCAGTGCACAAATGTATTTTTATTCAAAATTCAAGAAAAAAATGTATATTGCAGTCGGTAATTCGTAATCGATGATAAAATTGTTTATATATATATATATATATATATATATATATTTTTTTTTTTCGTTCAAAAAGGTGAGTAAATTTTGATTCAGGATCGGCAAGCCCCCGACAGTAGCCAGCCGAAAATGCTGTTTTGTGCCACGAGAGGGCCGAAGGAGGTAGGGAGGGTGCCCGGCAGGAGGATCTCCGAGTAAACATCTGCTCCCAGCACCAAGCGAATCGGAGTTGAGGCGAAAAAGTTGGGGTCTGCCAAACGAATGTTGGTATAGGTTGCGGCTATCGAGCGGTCGACGCTGGCGGTAGGGCTCATCCGCACGTAATTCGCCACTACTGTTGCGTGTACTGACACCCTCGTAGTTTGCCCATACTTCCCTCGCAGCCGGATCATGCAGCTTTGGTGGTTCCCGAGACCAATCTCCTCCAGTCCTAATTCCCGCACCAAATCGGCGGATATCACGGACGTTGGCGCGCACACATCGATTAAAGCGCGTACAAGATGTAGGCGTCCTCCCGATTCTACCTTGACAACAGCTGTGGGAGACATTGCCGTAAATGGTCTCAAGGTCTGCGCGGTAAGTGTTGCCTGGCCAGTTCTAAAGGCGATGGGCAGCTGGCGAGGCCGAGTCTCCAGTCTACCCCGTTGCTCGTTGCATCTGGAAATCGCGTTGCTTATGTGCCGAGGGCGGAAAGTCCGAGTTTCTGCTCCACGGTGCTGTCGATGTTCGTCCAGACGGTAAGACGCTCTTCTTGTAGATCGTGGGCGGAAAGACCGAGTTTCCGCTCCACGGCGCTATTGCCGTTCGTCCTGACGGTAAGACGCTCTTCTTGTGGATCGTGGGCGGAAAGACCGAGTTTCCGCTCCACGGTGCTGCCGTTGCCGTTCGTCCTGACGGTAAGACGCTTTTCTTGTGGATCGTGGGCGGAAAGACCGAGTTTCCGCTCCACGGCGCTGCCGTTGCCGGGATCGGAAAATCCTTGTCTCTGGGCCACCCACCCGTGTCTCATGCTTCAATGGGGGTCGGAAAGTCCGGGTTTCCGATCCCCTCGTTGAACTCGGGAGATTAGTACTTGCTTCCGCCACAGGTTCAACTATTTCGCCTTCTTCGATGTCAGGGCGCAGCGATTGGGAATTCGTTCCGGAGTCCGAGGCGTAAATCGACAGAACGTTTTCTCGTTCCTCCTCGCTGGCGACCTGCTGGCTCCAAGGTCTTCGGTCAATGGGCTCTTCGTCGATGTGCAATGTGGTATGGTGCTTATCGTGGCATCGACGGCATCGATCCCGGCTGGTGCACCTTTGTACGCGATGCGTCATTGATAGGCAATTGCTGCAAAACCGCCCGAGCAGAGACTCTCGCAATCGTTCTTCCGGGGCCTTTGCCCGATATACCGGGCATAATCTGATCGGGTGCTTACCATCGCAAAGTCGGCACGCTATCGGATAACGATCAGTGCGGCGTTCCGCTTTCTTTCTTAGCATTGTATAGCGAGTCATTATTACCTGAAAATGGTTATTTTGTCGACACGGACTATTAATATTGTAAACAAAGCGTATTAACTACAATTCATAGTGATAAGGCCATGCTTCTGCGATTGAGCATAGTTATGTATGTTCAATGATACGTCTGTAGTGCTCGTGGTTGTGTTCTATGTTGATTGGATGTGTTTGTGTGAGGGTTTGTATTATGTGCATGTTAGATGTGCAAAGTCTGTCAAGGTCGCGCATTTCGAAAGGTGAAGGATAGCGCAGGTGCAGCTTATATGAAAGGTGACTTTGAAAGCAGTTATCATCAGTGTGGTAGATGTGAAAAAGAAATAAATACATAAAAATATGTGGTAGGTTTGCACACTGATTATAGTTGTCAAAGTCGAAAGTTGTGCTACTACCTTTGCCTGCTTACACAGCGAAGAATGGGCGTTAAACATTCGTATGCATTTATCAGACCTTGCTAATAGGCTGTTTTTGCTTACGCGTAAAAGCACATTTAGCGCATTTAGCTCTAAATGCTACTCTAAATGTACATTTATCCATACAAAATTCGTCACCTAAATGCAACTAAATGCAACTCCATTTTTGCATTAAGAATCTAAATGCTAAGAGCAACCCTGTGATCTTCCAAAATTTCCACGATTCGAACATGGTTTAAAGAGAAAAAGTGGCAACATTGCTTTTTCGAGTATACAGTTTCTAGCTGCGTTTCAGTGATCGCCGATCGAGATTTCTTTTATTTTGCATTACATATTTGGATAAAGAAAAGTTAAGCAAATTCAACATCGATTCGATGCTGATAGAAATCTGGATCAATTTGTGATCAACTCAGTTTGGTTTGTTTCCTAATTAAGTGAGGAAATTTTAATTGACAGCACCGACTAATGAATATATACACAAACAAATGTTCGGTTATGGTTAAACCAATTCAAGTTTTTGTATTGAATTTTTGGTTTGAAAGCACTTGCACCAACAATGAACAGAGCTAATGCAGTTCGGGCAAGTTGAAAACTTGCTTGAAAGCGTTACATGTATCGTAACTATAGTACTGGTTTCACTGGGTGATTATGGTGAGGTTCTTCTCACCTTGGCCTGCCACCCCAAAAAAAAGAGAAAGAGAAAAAAAAACTAAAACCAAATAAAAGGTATATTAAAAATTACGTTTATTAAAAGGAATGCATGAGGTTTTATTCAATTTGCATGTATTTCATGCAAATATTTTCCTCGGATTAACCTTGTAGCAAGTGAGCAGTAGATGTCGCCGTTAAAAAGATGCATTTTGCCACATACTCTAGGGGCGAGAAATTTTACACTAATATCGTAAACTTCTGTACCTAACTTGGCAACACCCTTCGAATGAAAGGAAATGTCATTCATAATTTTCCACGAGGCCAACCGGTAAGTGTTGTAGGTTATTATATTTTGTGAATTTTTAATTGATCATTGTTGAATTTTTTCATTCATTTTTCTTTTTCAGGTCCCAAACGAACAAAGGCTAAAAAGTACGTTTTACCCCTTCTCAAAAGAAAAACAGCAGATCGAGGTTTGCACTCTTCCAAAAAATGAGATTAAACGCGCAAAATTTCGGTATAGTTGGTCGTTCTTTGGCAAAACTAGTTATTTATATACCTGCTGTTTTAAATTACTAATTATTTACGTATTAGTTACACGTAAGAAATGCAGTGTTTACAAAAATATTGCGGCTCGCCGAACAGATTGGTGGAACGCGGCCTGGATTTGCATCTGCGTGCAAAACGCGCCAAAGATTGTCTGCGTTGGGGTTCTTTGAATGTAGTGTTGCTAGCGATACTGCTTTTCGACATATCTAATCAGTGTCCATATTCATACTCCAAATGGTACTATGTAGAATATTTGGCGGCTGCGCTATCGGGACTTGGAGCATTTTCATGCTTCTTAAAGTACTTTCTCTACCTATTCCATACAAATCCTTTATTGGGCACAAAGGAACAGAAAAACTTACTCAAGTTTGATGAGTGTGATTCCTCATTTGCTGTTACACCACCAGCGCAAAGAAAAAGCAATCATGCGATGATTTGGCGCCTAGTCAAATCAGCAACGGCCCTGCTGCTCAAGCTGCACCACTAAAACCACGACCGCATACATCTAGCGCATTGGATGCATCACTTACAGCAACGGCGCTGCCGGAAATACCAAGGGCTTAGTATTGGTATTCTTTATTCTTGTTTTATTTTAATTTTTGTTTTCACGTTCCTCTAATGCTTTCGGTTTTCCTAACAGCCACTGTTATTGATCCGAACGTGCTTTGTTGGAAACGTAAAGGCTGAGAAGAAGCCACCGTCCTGCGGCGGATTTCGTTGTAGTGGAAACATGCATCATATGTGGCTGGTAACTTCTTCCGGATACCGTGAGTACCTTAACCTTTTTATGTATGTACTTACGCCTCAGATTCCTACCTTGTTTATACTGACTCATAGAGCGATTTGACTCAGATCATTAGCGCACACAAGGGGTCACTTTTGGGGTTCAAACCCCTTGAAAATTTTCTTGAAGAAATAAGTATTAGAGCTCTAGATACCCGGTTATCGAGCAATGCGAATAGCTCGACACTCGCTCGAAACTCGATCATTGTTCAACTGCTCAAATATTTGTTTAAAATTTTCGAGTTTTTGAACAATTTCATAAACAAAAGAAAATTTGTAAATTGTATTTGTCAGCAGCTGCTTTCTAGTTCATGTTAAATACCAATGTAACAATCTTTGCATTATATATCAATAATTTGAAAAATTTAAGAAGTTGATACCAAAAATGTCAATATAATAAAAAAACTTTGCTCAAATTACTCGAAAAAAGGTGTACTCGCTGCTCATATACCCGGGCTGTTTGAAAATGTGCGAACAAAATCGAGAGCTCTAATAAGTATACGAGCATTTTTTCCTGAGGGATGCAAATTGATTTTAGAAATTTTGATAGAAGAAAATTCCGATTCCATTTCTTGTGCGCCATTTTATATGAATTTTTCGTTTTTTTTTTTTTGAGAGCTCTTAAAAGTTTAACTGCGAATGAAACCTAAAAATATGCAATGCTTACTCACTTACAGAGCCTAAAAGAGTTTACAACTGATATGTCCTTAACAAGGATTCGAAGATTTAATTTGCCCACTTCTCGGTACTCGAAATATTAAAAAAAACTTAGGCAGTCGTAAAAAATCACCATCTCATTCGAAAACCAGAAACCCGATATTGAGGAAAATGAACATTAAAACTCTTCTTTTTTTATTTTATTTTTTTTTATTACTTTTGCAAGTTGAGCGCATCTTGTGTTTATAGAACTTTATATGAAACACGTAATTTCAAACTACGGGAAGACCATTGAGGTAACATCTTTCCGATAAAAAAGGAAGTATTGAAATCGGTTCACGTGGTCCAAAGTTATGCGTTAGTATACTATTCCGACAAATTGATAACCTACCCCTTTTGCGAAGTCGGTTACAAATGTTTGAGTTTTTTTTCCTATTTTATGTAAATAAATGCACTTTATGAAACTTCAAAAAGTTTATTTATTTATTACATATTGTATATAAAACTCGCATAAATGTACTTTAATGATCATTTTATCTGAAGCGAAATTTCAGAAGTATAAACCCCTCCCAAATATATTCTTGGGCTCGCCAGACTCGATTGGTTTTGAAATCGGGCTTTTGTTTCTCACATCGATTAGGAAGCAATTATAGACGTATAATGCGTTTAACGCCAAAATTGGCTGGTGTTCTTTACACAGCCCGCTTGTAATTGGAGTTATTGTTGTAATATATTTGTATTACTCTTCAAATAAGAGCAAGGGGGCCGGCATGTTTAGGTTCTTTCTTTGTTGGGCAGAAGGCCCCTTTTTGGTAATTATTTGCACAGATCTCACGATGGTCGGTTCTATATTACCGAATCGCCCCGTGTGACCTCGGGCTGAGAACCGTCGCCTCATTATACACGCTATTACTGAGTCGGTAACCGTTCATGCTGAGATGGCTCTTATTAAACTGAGAAAAAAAAACGATGAAATTTTATTAAGTTTGTTCTTTATATCTCTGTTGCTATAAATGGCCTCGCTGTCATCGGTTGGGTTGCTAACCGTCCAAGCTACATACGTATGCATGTTATATGCATAGCTGGGCACCATTTATCATTATGCGTAACTAACAAGTAATTCCGTTTGTTCAACGGAAAATTACTCAAATGGAGGATAAATTATTTTATTCGTTGTTTGAATAATGAAAATAAAGGAAATATTCGTGATAAAGTAAAAACGAATTCACTCACTCCCTATCAGAGATTATAGAAAAACATTTGTTTTAAAACATTTCAAATTGAAAACAAATCACGACTAATTTATTCAGAAGGAATTTATTGATGAATAATTCATTCGTTAATGGATTACTTGCGAATTATTTACGGCTAAAATTTGTTCAAATAATGCCTTGCTCTGGTTCTGTGTATCTCAGTTATTCTGCGACGGAATCTTATTGTATGGTCGTCAAGCATGCATATATTCGGAGATTGTTAAGACAATCTTCTATGCAAAATGAGTGTTAGGTATGCTTCCGCTTAAAACATGTAAGAGTTCTATTTCTAATGCAAGTGAAGTTGATTGATGAAATTTAACATTTGCGGCTTCAGTCGTGGAATATTCTAGGTACCTATGAAGTGGAATACCTGGTTGCTTTCACGTTGAAGTCGCAAATACAGAGAATGTATTTACGAAGACTCGGTTGGTTCTTCGTTTGCTTCACTGCAGGGTGGTAGTAAGACCAATTTTACTAGTGGCCTTGTTACCTGGCCACGTTCGGTCATGATGTCCACCACTCGTACCCGAGTATCCGAACCTGGGTATAATTTTAAGACTCTTCCGAGTCTCCATTCATTTGGTGGTAAGTTGTCTTCCTTAATAATGACGAGGTCTCCTATTTTGATGTTGGCTTGAGGATGCCTCCATTTGTTGCGCTTCTGGAGTTCAGATAGGTATTCTGATTTCCATCGGCTACAAAACGTGTGATGTAAAGCTTTTAATCTTTGCCAACGATTTACAATCGTAGCCGTATTTTCGTTAGCATCAATTTCTGGTGGAGCTAATAGGTGTCCACCAACCAAAAAGTGGCCTGGAGTAAGTGGCTCCAAGTCTGATGGCTGGTTTGATGTGGGGCTTAATGGTCGAGAATTCAGACAGGATTCAATTCGGCATAGAAGAGTCGTAAACTCTTCAAACGTATATTTATGGTTTGATGCGATTTTCGTAAAGTGGTTTTTAAAACTTTTAACCCCCGCTTCCCATAGCCCGCCCATGTGAGGAGCTGAGGCGGGAATGAAGTGCCACGAAAGCATTTGGTGGGTATATTTGGCTAAGGTGCTA
The DNA here is from genome assembly GCF_013731165.1 of Rhagoletis pomonella. NCBI lineage: Eukaryota > Metazoa > Arthropoda > Insecta > Diptera > Tephritidae > Rhagoletis > Rhagoletis pomonella. Next base: position 5,742 of record NW_023463742.1, on the reverse strand, counting down.
TTGCGTGCATCCATCAAAAAGGCTTTTAATTCCGCTCTCAGAGCTCTAGAGGCTCCGACAAAGTTGGTACCATTGTCGGAGTAGATGTTTCTTGGACATCCCCTTCTTGAAACGAACCTGGCAAATGCTGCTAAGAAAGATTGCGTACTTAGATCAGAGGTAGCTTCCAAATGGATTGCCTTAGTTGCGAAACACACAAACAGGCAGACATATCCTTTGGACATACGACAGCCTCGTCCACTATAACTCTTTATGTCAAAAGGTCCCGCAAAGTCGACTCCAGAATTTGTAAACGGTCGTGAAAATGTAGTTCTTTCTCTGGGAAGAATTCCCATTAGCTGTGTTTGCGCACGCTTTCGATAGATCGTACAGACCTTGCAATTATGAATTGTGGACCTAATCATGTTCTTGACCCTCGGTATCCAGTACTGTGTTCGGATTAGGCGCAGCATGAGCTGATTTTCGCCATGCAGCGAGACCTTGTGGACGAACTGGACTATCAGACGAGACAGGTGGCAGTTATATGGCAGGATAACTGGGTGACGCTCGTTATAGGCGAGATCACTAGATGCTCCTAGGCGGCCACCTGTCCTCATTATACCGTCTTTATCGATGAAAGGGTTAAGGGGTAGTACTTCACTTTTTGTACCTATTAATTTCTGAGATTTTAATGCTGAATACTCCTCCCAATAATGCTTCTTCTGGCAGATGGTTATCAAGCGGTTTATCATTGCTTTAATTTCATCAGCTGAAATTGAACAAGATTTCGCCTGAAATGACGCTCTGGTTTTTGGGTGAGTTCTTTGAGAGAATCTCATTACATAAGATAAAACTCTCAAAGCTCTCGAGAAATCAGAAAATCTTTCAATAATATCATCGTGGATATCTAACGTTGTTGTTGCGTGTACCTGCACCCTTTTCTCTTCTATCACTGTATTATAGTCCTTTTCTTGAGTGGGCCATTTGGAGTGATCTTCTTGCAGCCAAGAAGGGCCCTCCCACCACAGCGAATTGTTTACTAATTCTTGCGCCGGAAGTCCTCTACTGGCTAAGTCTGACGGATTTGAGGTTGAATCTACATGACACCAATTTTCTTTCCCTACCTTTTCTATTATTTTGGTTACTCGATGGGCAACAAAGGTTGACCATGAGCAGGGTGGTTTCCGAATCCAGGCCAGGACAATGGTAGAATCCGTCCACATTTTTGTCGTAACATGCCCCAAATTCAGGTTATTGATAATCGAATCGAGGATTTCTGAAAGTAAAACCGCCCCACAAAGTTCTAAGCGGGGAAGCGAGATCGTTTTAACTGGTGCAACTTTAGTTTTAGATAGTAGCAGATTGGTGAAGACCCTGTCATCCTTTTCGACGCGAAGATAGAGCGAAGCCGCATATGCCTTTTCTGAGGCGTCGCAAAACCCGTGTATCTCAACTTTGGCTGTCGGTGAAAAGTATATCCAACGAGGGATACGAATCCTTTCGATGTGGCTGTAGCTTTCCTTAAAGCTTTCCCAACGGTCTAATGTGGCGGTTGATACAATTTCGTCCCACCCGGTTCCTTCTAACCAAATATTTTGCATTAAAATTTTCGCGGTAATTACAAACGGTGCGAGCCACCCTAACGGATCGAATAATTTGGCAATAGCCGATAGTATTGCCCTTTTTGTATGTCTATCCTGATTCTCAATTGGCTTGGCAGTGAAGTAAAATTTATCAGAATGGGCGTTCCACCTGATGCCCAGAGCCTTAACCGTGCTGGTGTCTTCGAAGTCCAAGAAATCTTCTTTCAGCAGATAGGATTTTGGGATACCATATAATATTTCGTCGCAGTTAGAAGTCCATTTTCTCAAAGGAAAACCCGCAGATTGCAATACTGTTGTGATTTCGTCCTTAGCTTTAATAGCAGATTCGATAGTATGACCGCCCGCTAAAACATCATCAACGTACATGTATTTTCTTAAGATGTCCGATGCAATGGGGTGCGAATCTTCCACGTCGTTCGCTAACCGAAGCAGAGTTCTAATCGCCAGGTAAGGTGCGGAATTGACACCGAAGGTCATAGTATTGAGTTCATAAAGTCTTATGGGTTCGGATGGATTAGTACGAAAAATTATGCGCTGATACTTTGTTTGGTCAGGGTTTAGTAAGATTTGGCGATACATCTTTTCGATGTCGCTGTTAAAAACATACTTAAATAATCTCCACCGAAGTATTAATGTTGGCAAATCATTTTGAAGTACTGGACCAGGATAGAGCACCTCATTAAGGCTCACCCCATTTGATGTCGGACACGATGCATTAAAAACTACCCTTACTTTGGTGGTAGTGCTTTCGTCCTTCCTGACAGCGTGATGAGGCAAGAAGTAATTGTCACATGCATCTGCAGGAACATTCACGTCGATTCGCGTCATATGACCTAATGCCTCGTATTCTGACAAAACTCGGTTATATTCTGTTTGCAGAGGTGGGTCTCTCGCCAACCGCTTTTCTGTCCTAAAGAACTGTGAGCAAGCGATTTTTAGAGAGGTCCTAATTTGACGTCTTTTGGGAAGTCCTGCTTAAATGGCAGTGACACTATGTATTTGCCTTCACCGTTTCGCTTTGTTGTGCTTTTATAAAGTTCTTCACAATAAACTTCATCGTTATTGTAGGATTGGTTTTTCGGAATGTCTTCCACTTCCCAGAAAGACGCGAGACGCTTATCGAGGCTGACCTCGTTAAAAAATGATACACATTTGTTGGCTGGCGTAACCGTGTCAGTTTGACCGGTTAGTATCCAGCCGAATACAGTCTCCTGCGCCAGAAGCGTACCTAAAACGTTTTTTCGGATTCCGCTCAACATTATTTGGGCATAAATGTCGCCGCCTAAGACTAGATCAACTTGTTCATTAATAAAAAATCTCTTGTCTGCTAATTCCAGATCCGGGAAAGCTTGGCTAGTCATCGCATTAATTTGGCATGTCGGAAGATTTCCGGTTAATTGAGGCAACACCAGCACGGTTGTGTTGATGTTTATTAGAGGATCAATTGGAGATCTCAATTGAATGAGGCATGCTTCCTTTACCTGCGCTGAAATGGTGTTATTGATACCAGATACCTGTGCATGCATTCTCTTAGAAGGCAAGTTGATTCTGCGTTTGAGTCTTTCCGTTATGAAAGAGCACTCAGAACCTGAATCTATTAATGCTCGAGCTGAGAAATTTGTATTGTTATAAAAAATATGAACTCTTGCTGTTCCCAGCAATACGCCTTTGTTAGTATTAGCGAAACAAGACGTGACATTGTTCACTGAGTTCTTTTTTGCACTTGCAGCGTCGCGCATTCTTGAGCCTGTGCCGAAGTGGACGCTATGTTATCTGAGTCTTTTGATGCATATGTTTGTTGCCTTTGGTGCATATGTTTGTTGCTTTTGGCTGAACTGCTTGAATATGAAGGAGCGTGTGATGTCGTTGGTGACAAGTGCTGCAATTAAATGAGCATGTACACCTGGACACAGTATGTCCATTGGTTAAGCAGTTCAAGCAACCATGGTTCGACTTAATGAAGGCGATTCTATCGGCCGTCGTTAAATTGATGAATCTTTCGCACTTTGATAACTTGTGGTCCTTGCTTTTACAGAATTTGCATGTCGTTTTAGCTACACTTGCTTGGAAGGCACCAAGTCTTTTTTGCGGAGTTTCACTAGTATGCCTACTATTATGGGGCTTGGGAATTTTTGTAAGTTTAGTACCCGTTATACCCGAGACGGTTTCCAGTGTTTGGAATCTGTTGGACAGAAATTTGTCCATATCCTCCCACTTCGATATCTCCGTCTTGTCTTCGATTGTTTGTTCCCACAATGCCAAGGTACTTTCTGGCAATTTCGTTGAGCAGAGATAAGTAAATATTGCATCCCAGTTCGATATATCAATTTTATGGCTTTTTAGTGATGAGATGCAATTATTTATATCTCGCTGTAATTTCTTAATCGAGACGCCGCACTCGTTCTCTATTGCCTTTAAATTAAAAAGAATTTGCAACTGGGAATTTACGAGAATACGTTTATTCTCGTACCTATCTGTTAGGTTTTTCCACGCTGTGGCAAATCCTTCGTTAGTGAGAGGACACTTCCTCACTATATCTTTGGCCTCACCCAGTGTTTTTTGGTTCAGATGGAACAACTTTTCAACTGGAGTGAGGCGCTTATTTAATATATATATGGCCGTAAACATATCTCGGAATGTTGGCCAAGAGAGGTAGTCGCCTTTGAACACTTCCGTATCGCACGGAGGAAGGTGAATGTTGTGTTCTTGGACAGACGTACCTTCTATGTCTTTTTCGCTCTTAACGAGCTTTGCATGCAGATCTGCCATGTTCGACATGCATCGCAAATATACAGCGTACGAGCTTTTATATTTTGGTTTCACAGCAGATACTGCTTTAGCATCTAACGTATCAGAGTTTACTAATTCCTCATATGCTGCCTTCGCTTTCTTCCATAACGTTTTCAACTCCTCTTGTTGAATGGCAAGAGTGTATTTGGTGTGATCAGTTTGGGCCGTGTCGTTGTAGTCGGCCTCAAATTCTGTCACAGCGTCTGCCAGACGAATAAACTTATCCATAGCTTGATATAATTAGAAGAACGCTTTGAGGAAAATGATTCTGAAAGCTGTTTAGCGAATACTATGCAAAAGCCTAGCCACACCACAATCCAATAAAGCTTTACACAGAATTTAAGTGGAATTTTAATTCCGTACCACACGTTTTATTTATTATCTCAGATATATAAACTTGCCCTGTATATGTGTATGTATGTGTACGAATATTAATCTCTTACGCTTACAGGTAATATATGTAATTTGCTCGCCACCCAACACAGCAAGATATAATTAATATTTAAATCGAAGCAATTATAAACAGTGCTAATAATTGAATCTATCGGAAAATTCTGTGTCACACGCGAAAAGTGGTTTTGTGGATGTGAAATATCGGTCGTACGAGTGAATTTAGTGTGTATTAGCACAAAATTGCAAGCCAAAGTGAGGTTAAGACCACCCCGTGCAGTGTTGTTAGTGTTTGTGACTAAGCAAATTGAACCTACTTGCAGCACCAATATTGAGGAAGATATGAAAGTATGTGCAATAAGTTATTAAATTGAAACTGTGCGAATTTCGAACCAATAAAATTTTAATATGTGCTGCGGTTCAACTTTTATCAAATTTTAACACCAACAACGTGAAGTGAGTTTTTTCTTAAAATGGCCGTCGCGTGTACTAATTTTTGCCGATATTGTCACGTATTGTGATTTAAACAATGCATTTTTTTTTGTTTACAAAAATCACTGACACAAAACCACTCGCGGTTAACTCTTGGAGCAACGATTATATGTGAGCGACTTTTTATATTTTAACGCAAATCCACTGATATATATGTAAATATTTTATGTGCACGAAATGCCAGCCACGTACCTTTTATTATCCTGAGTTAACGGATGTAAATTAAGCTGTGGTGTGTGTGGTATCAGCAAATTGCTCGTGATATCTGGGAATCTATCTCAGTCGCTACAGATGCTCCGCTTTGAAATTGCAGTTTAACAAAATATCCGTGTGTGCAGAACTTTAAATATCGGTGCTCCTTATGTTGTGGACTGTAAAAATTGTGTGCTTAGTAAAAGGCCTCCTGGTGTTTTCTTTCTCGGCGGAGATGGACCATGGAAAAACCGTGGCGATTATGTGGTTTGGCAACTCCAATAAATCACCAGTG
>NW_023463741.1:0-12913 GCF_013731165.1 Rhagoletis pomonella | reverse complement strand
TAACTGAGAAAAATGTGGAAAAAAAGAAAGCAAAATGACATTGCTGCAGGAAAGCTGTTGTCGGTAAAAGATGACATGCAATATGCGTGGAAATATTGTAAGCGTTGCTTATTTATGAAATCTAGCAAACGAGTAGAGAAACGGAAAAAAATATTACGAAAAAAAAAAAAATCTGAAATTCTGATTTTTTTGTTGCCCAAAAATCTTGTAAAATAACAATTCTTTTTTAAGAAAAAATTTCGCAATTTACAAACAAGTTGTGCCAAAATAACAGAGCAACGCTATATATTTACATATGTACATCACTTAAAGAAAAGCGAACGATAGTACTCATAAGAAGCAACAACTTCGCCCAAACAACTCAACTATGTAAGCATGCAACAGCCAATGTTGCAAGTTTGAGTATGAAATGAAGAAACTTTTTTAAGGCAGTCAAATCTTACCACATCGTTTCTGGTGCAACCAACAACACGCGCAACGTGCAACGCCAGCAATAGCATAAAAAAAAACACAGTCAACCTCTTGCGCGGTACAATTCTTGGCGTTGCGCCTTGCAACAGCAGACGTTCCAAACGCACGCGTGCGGCATACACAAAATGTGAAGATGCTTTTAAGCTCGCATACTTATACACACGCACACACACATACACACCTGCAACGCGCCATGTATGTTTGCCAACAAGTAATAACTGTGGCTCGCATTTCCTCATCCGCCGCGACTGCCTCGCTCTGTTGGCTTCTGACTTTGCAATGGCAGCAACAAGAAAATGTACTCTCCATAAATATTTGCGGCATGTGAAGACGTGCCACAACGCACAAGAATGCGCGAAAGAGTCAAGGCTGTAGTCATCCATCCTCAGGCTTTCGACTTGAGAACCTGCGGCGTAGAAGTTGAGGCAGATGCGCCGCCATAGTTGCTGGTTCAATAACTGCTTGAGTGCTTTGAGGCTGACTGACTGGCTGGCTGTGTTGTTTTCGCCAGCTGTTAGGGTGCCAACGAAAACAGTTATAATAACAAAAAACTACGCAAAGAAAATCACTAATAACAACCGCAATTCAGCAAGAGCTTAGTAGCCTATCAGCCAGTCAGCAACTAAGTGGAACTAAGTAGTAGAGCTCAGAGTTCGCTGCAGCTCCAGACGTCCGCCTCTGCGGTCGCTTCTTTAGTTCTTTAGCGCCATCTGTCTGTGCCTACGCTGCGGTTGTGGCACGTTGCCGTCGTTCATCTCCCATCACACGGGCTGTGTGTTTGTCTCGCAGGCTTTTTTGGAAGCTATTTACTTCTTTCTCTTCCTCTCATCTTCTCAAGTTTTCGACTTATCTCGCAAGACGCCCGCCCCAGCTTGAAGAGTCTCTTAACCAGCACCGTAAGTTAATCACGCAACCTGCGCGTAATACCAGCAGTTCATACAGGTGTCTACCATCTTCTACACATCGCAGCTGCATGTGTCTTTTGAATTTACGTTGAGGTTGTCATAAAGAAAGAGCAGCTTAATTTGTGACTCGCATGCTAAACTTGTCTGAGAAGGTTAATCCTTTAAATTACATTTCTTCTGTATCAGAAGGTAGAATTCTGTACTAAGATATACTAGAAATATTTTTTTTGCTTCGATTAGAAAATAGATTTAGTGGACAAGTAACGAGAGCCGTAAATCGACAAGTATGCTGACCGTCGTCATGGCTCTCGGAGTGCCTTTCATCTGCATGCACTGCCAGAAGTGCAGCTGCGCTGTCCTCTTTGGAGGCGGTTGAAAAGAGGCTTTAACTACGGCCATGAGTCTATATAAAGTGGTGGATAGTGGTAGTGAAACGGAGAAAAGACACTAAAGACTCAGTGAGATGCGATTGACTGTTGTCTTTCCTATTTCCCTGGTGGCCTTCTGAGCAGCTTCTACTTTCCATAAATTACCCCTTCACAAATAAAGAACAGCATATGCTAACGGATTGATGGCCTAGGTGGGTTACAGTTACCTAGTATGCCGACTCAGGACACCGTTCGAATTCCAGCTTAAAACAGAATTGCCGTGCGACCGGAATTATCGCGCTCTACTAATTTAAATGAAAAAATTTCGAATGAGCCAGTTGATGTTCGAAAGTTGTCATTCTCGGGCCGAGGATTCATCCCGGAGATTAGTGGAGCTTTGCCTGCAGCTGGTGGACTGCCTACCGCTATCTCTGGCGGAGCGATTGGGATCGCGTAGCCACATTCAGTGGTGTTATCTTCGGAGGTAATGGGAGTGTAATGGAAATGGAGTTCCGGAACCTATATAAAAGGGAGTAACATCCGTTGTTGGACGTTTATTGCGTAGAACTTTTAGCGTTCTACTTAGAGTCGCTAATGTTTTCGGATTCCGAAACTAATAAGAAATGATTCCAAAGAAAGAAAGTAATGATCTCTGTCTTGGAAAAGAAGTAGAGACTGTACTAGCTAAAGCTATTCCTGTTGATGTACTCCTACTAAATATTCCCTAAATACGACCACAGCTGTCAAACTTCAATTAAAATAAGTGACAATAAAAAAATTCCTAGCCTTATCGCCTGCCCTAAAGCCCTGGCCAAATTATATTCCTGAATTTCGCTTTTTTCAAGCTCACTAAACACTACAGAGTAGCTGTTGCATCAAAAAGTATCCGACAGTGACTTAGGCAGGAAAAATAAACTCTATCCATTTTGCGTTACAGCTTTTCTGATAGTCGAGTAACGAGTCTTGGTACGTCCCCAATTTCGATTACCTTATAGCTTCCAGTTTATCGACCGTCCGTTAATAATGCCTCGCCATTAATTCTAATCTAATTTAATAAAGCTACGGACTCTTCTTTGCTCTTAGGTTACCAGCAGAGTTTTATTCCAAAAAACTAATAAGACTATTAAAATAATGGAGAACACTCAACAGGTTGATACATTTGATATATTTTTATTGTTGGCTCTTTAGCGCCATACCTCCTCTTTCTAAGCATAACATTAATGTAAAAGAATACAAACAACATTAATCAAAATAAAATTTAAGCCACAAATGATAAACCCAAATTAAATTAAATGTGTAATTAATTAGTAAAAATTGCTGCTAATAAAATTAATTAAAAGCCGGTATGAATGCGCTAGTATGTATTTAGTGTTGTGAGTGTAGTAGTCGTACCGTTGCGCTAACGAGACAAAGTGCTAAAAGACAAAGTGAAAAAGAAAACTGGTAATAAAGCCATAAAAAAGGTGTGAAATAGTTTTATCCAAAGATTTGTAGCTACATACATATGTACTTGTATGTTTGTAATATTGACTCGCGGGCAGTCCAAATATAGCATCTGAGATATTGCTGGCTTATTTTTAGAATTTACTTCTCCTGTTATATTTAGGTTAGGTAAGGTTACGGCTGTTGACCTAGAAAATGGACGCACTTGGACATTTAGCAGATTATCCTCTATGATACCACATGAACCAGCTTCATAGTCACGAACGTGGCCAAATTCAAAGCTCGAGGGCTCTTCGGCACTAGTCAGGAAGTGTGAACTCAAATGTCACGCACTCAGCCTCGCACTCCGGTCTTAGTTGAAGAGTTTAAAGACAGTTTCCCTGATACTGATTTAGTCGAAAATTGGTCGAATATACCGAAAATCCCGTTTCCCCGCTTACCTCTAAAGCATCGACGGTATATAAAAGATTTATTTTACACAGTGGACTAACTATGAGGCCTTTCCGTCCGAATTTTACATCAGATCTACATACATAGTTGTCATAGAACTTAAAATTATCTATGGTATTTTGTATGACAGAAGGCAGTGAATAAAAGGATGTATGCCAAGAAGTTGGAGCGTATTTCGGTTTTCCTTCCCAGTTTCGATCGCACCACCGAACTGCACCGCTGCCGATATTTAATTGCAAGGAGCTCAGTTGATAAGTCGACACTTGACCTAACTCTGTTGAAAATCAAATGTCAAGAGACGCGTAACCAAAATTCATAAAATGCAGATATACTTAACCGCATAAGAGGAATTTGAAACACTCAGTTTGCTGAGCACATATTTCATATCAGAGACTGTTAATTTTTCTTCTTCAAACAGTCAAACAGTTCACTTTTTCCTTTTAGTATTTTTAATTTTTAATGGATTTGTTTTATGTACATATGTTACCGCATAACTTTGGAACACTTCAACCGATTTTCTATCGAAAAGGTGGTGCCTTAGGGGTATTCATCATTGGATTGTGAAGAAATTAACGGTATTTGTATATGAGAATTTAAATCCTTAGTGTTTTTTGCTTAAAAATTACTTGTTTCATTTTCTTCTTACCTTGCCATTCTTTTTTTATGGTTACCAATTCTATTACTAACTTTTCATATTATCCCCTCCATTACTTTCGTTGTTATAGAGAGTGTGTGTGGCATTAAAATGCGTGCGTGTCGAAATATGCAAATTTACAAATTAACAATTCGTCATGCTTGCGGCGCGCCATCAATCGCGCTGTGGCAGTCGGAGCTACGAGTATATATTTTCTTCAATTGACGATGCAGTTTATTCCTCTTCTTCCTATGCTTTGGCACACGAATCACTGACACTTCAGTTCTTCATCAATATTTTCTGTGTTTTGTTTTTTGCTTTATTAAATATTTTTATTATTATTTTTTTTAATTTGTTCTTTGCTATTTTTATTTTTCTTACTTGGAAGAAATACTAACATATGGGCCATTCTATTGTGACTGGATGGACATTTGACTCCAGAATGTGATCCTAACAATTGATATACTCCAAAACTTTGCGTCCAATATAGTTAAACTGCGTTATTAGTATTTCTTTCTTACGGAAAGGACTTTTCATTTTCAAAGACAAATTCAGTGCAATGTAGAATGACAGTATGGGTACCAAATGAAAGAGCAAATTCTATCGAATTGAAAAATTTAGTTTTTTTAGTGCATAAGGTCGAATAGGTATTGAAAATATCCTTTTTATTAATTTTATTTTTTTAAGCAAATAAAGTTAAAAAGACAAAATTCGAGAACGTCGTCATGTATATGTATATTGGTCCTTAAGATCAAATTTTTTCAAAATTAAATATTTAAAATTTTGAACGATATTCCAAGAGAAAATTTGTAAAGGACATTCCCAATACCCATTCGTCCTTATGCTCCAAAGAATTATATCTTTATTAATTTTACAGAATTTTCTCTTTTATTTCATACCTAGAAATCTTGTTCTTCTACATTGCACTGAACTTTTAAAATGATTTTTTCAATTAATAATATCTTTGCAATTTATAAATAAAAGTTGTTGTTTTACCACTTCATTGGACCCCAGGTTTTGCGGATGTATTTTTTTTTTGTGTGTTTACCTTTCTGCACTCCAACACTTAATTTTCATCCCAGATTTTCTTGTTTTGTAAATACTTATATTTATACTATACAAATTCGTTTTTATTAAAAATTTGTCTGATATATTCTTCATATAGAAATTTTTAAAAACATTTAAATTTGTGACTAGTGGGACAGGCCTTTGTGACTGGTGTAAAGTAATTATATTTATATCAAGTAAAAGTTTCTGTAGACAAATATTACAGTTTCTTTTTATTTATCTTTTTTATTTTTTCCAGAGATTATTGAAATGCAGTCATTTAACATGAGGTTACAACTGAAATAATGATAATTAAAGAATTTGAAATTTTATTTTGCTTTCGTTTTTTACATGGAATGGCCCATATATTAAAATGCGCCACAGAGCGCTGGCATGATGAAGAATTCTGCAGAATTCGTCATTGGCGATCAATTCTTCGATTTACAAAGACATTTTTTACTCTGTTCTTGATGTAGATAATAATGTGGAAAGGGCGAGGTGGGTATGTATGTACATATGTTCATACATATGTATGTATGTATATGACCACTGGAAATTCGCATATGACTCTTTCGTGATGTGTATGCATACAACTATATTTAGATATGTATATATGTATCTCTAGCTATAAAGAAATGCGTAAATAGATCTGTGACCCCTCTGCATACTCCCATACAAGGTTCTAATAGTAGTATGCAACGTTATACAGATTCGGAGAAAGCGGGCATAAAGTTATCACTTGTCGCTTGAATTGGTTTATGTATGTAATAGTGAGTGCATTAAGCCTTCTTAGAAATACATATTTTTAAAACGAAGACCATAAGTCGGGTTTACTTCGCACAACTTTAGGTTAAAATTACACGAATATCGTATTTCGATGGCTGAGTGGAAGATCGACCAATCTCGGCAGCCGGTTCGAAAACGCCTTATCTCAGAAAACTTTTCAAGAACGCCCTACTTCAGAATTATATTGACGATTCAAAATATGTACATAGACAGCAGGTTCAGTCTTCTCTTAAGTAAATTAAGTAGAAGGTTTCACAATCGTAGTTTCTTCAGCTTTTCAATGTAGACATTTATTTCCCCTTTACTCTTTGATAAAAAGCTTATAAGGAAAATCAGATTTACCTGCTTGTAGTTATGGGAATTTTACGCATGTGCGGAGAGTTTATGAGAGTGTATAAAGAAAAATATTCCATCCGAATATGTATTTAAATAAAAACTTAAAAAAGATATACTATAATGTAATTTTTTCATATATTCGTTTGTTTTGGCAAGAAAAACATTTTCGCCGTTTTATTTTAACATTTTTAAGTATTTTTTTTGCAATTCTTTAGACTACAAGTAATTTTTAGCAAAAAAAAACCGACTTCAATTCCCAAATAAAATATATATATATATATATATATATCTCACGATCCACTGATCGGATCTCAACCAGATTAGTATGGGACCATCTCCGAATCTCTGAATTATCGAAATCGGTTGACGTGGTCCAAAGTTATGCGGTAACATACATAAAAAAAAAAAAAAAAAAAAATATTCCGACGAATTGATAACCTCCTCCTTTTTTGGAAGTCGGTTAAAAATTGTATGGACTATAAAACTGCATATCCAAAAATGTTCTAATGATTCAGCGTAAAAAGTTGAAATTAGTTGAATTTTCCTAATTTTTTTATAAATGTTCGAAACAGTGACCTATATGGTTTTGGTTAAAGCGCGGACGGCATTTTTATAGAAAAATAACAAAAAAATTTAACTCGAAAAACATTACGAATATCAACACGTGGTCATTTGTTTGAGTCACTGTATATCTCTGATTTACAGCACAAATCAATAGACGCCACGCTGCTATGAGAATGTAAAACTCCACGCTCATCACTTTCACGCGTCCGATAGACAACCCCAGCAACCACATAAAAGTTCATCATGTCAGTAGAGTGAGTGCGCCATAAAACTTTTCCACAGTTTGTTTTGCGTTTCACACTCGCAAATTTCCTAAATTTTATTTACCTACTCCACTTTCGCTGGAGTTTTCCCCCAAACATATATCGCTTCGCCGATTTCAAATTTTCTTCATTTCACAAAAATATGCTCGAGCATACACATGAGTGTACATATGTGTTCATAAATACATATATATTTTCCACTCAGCCGCAAAATGAAAGCGAAATGCCAATTTTGTCAGAGTTTGCTAGATTTTCAAAATTTCGGTCTACCAGGTTGTAGTAAGTACAAGTTGCTATACATATGACATATAAAAAACCTGCGTTTGTGGCTGATTTCATGTTGAGCTTAGAAACTTTTTCCGTACGTTCTTCTTGCATCCTTAACTTTTGTTTTTCTTTTGGGGTAAATGACTCTGCGAAATTTGTATTTCATACCAAATTTAATTTTTGGCAATGCAGACAAAATTGTTTGCATTAGAGGGTGGTTGTTACAAACTTTTGAGAGCACACGTGCGCAGACTATGTAGAGTACAGTGGCGGTGAAATATATTTGGACAAATACAAATGAATTTAGGAAGTACTCCATTAGACACTTTTTCACATTTTAGCGAAACTTAGAAAACCAAAACCAAACCTAGAAAACAAAATGAAGGGTCGGAGACTCACTGCATTAAAAGAGAGTTTGTAGAATGCGAAGACAAAGAGAGGCTTTGGCAATAGCCAAACAACTTTTCACTCTCTTGAAAATATCTGGGCTACCCAAAAGTTAAATTTATGCGCACTAAGGGCCTTATTCGCAACAAAATTATGTACTATATGTTTAAAAAGCTTTATAAATTGACGTCTTCATACATTTCCCAATTTTCCCAAGGTGGAACTTATTTCAGTTTTGGGTACTGTAAGTTATCTTCAAGCTATGTGGTGAATTGGCAAAAAGCGTATCTTCTTATCTGGCAGCTGATGAGATCAAAGAGCTCATCGTAGAGCCAGATTCAGTGGATGCATTGATTGATTGATTGATTGGATACCATTGAGTTCATACTTTTGTTACGATCAACTTTTAAAGACAGATTATTAAGTTTTACGAAAGAGTTAAGGAAATTCAAGTTCAAGTTAGTTTTAAACGATTATTAACAGAAAGCACTAGTAGTGTTTAAGCATACCGGACAATGTTGCAGCCAACTTTGTAATAAAGCGTCATCATTTAACCACATTTTGAAGTATCTGGCATTCCATCAAAGTGTGAGCAACAATATTTTTGTTCGTGCGCTGTCATTTATGCCTAAAAACTTCATTCGCGGGAAGCATTTTGCTTCCATGTGAAGAAAAGTGTAGCAGAAAGTCATCGGCTACTGGGTTCGGCTTACACAGAGTATGCTCTATCAGCCAGCGATTAGAGGTTCCGATGTTTCCAAAATTGTGATTTTTTACACAACAGATAGGGGGCGCGAAGGAATTCTATCAACGTTTTCAGACGCCGAATTAGAGGTGATTTGGGACTAAGATCCGTGCAATAACCCAAGAAGAACTTGCCGCAATATTGGACGTGGTTCAACCAGATGTTTCATTGCGATTTAAAACCATTGGCATATTCCAGAAAGTCGGAAACTTGGTGCCTCATTAACTCAAATTAAGAGCTTTCGAAAGGTGTGTGACTGTTTCCCCAAATCTCCCTTCAATGGTATAAAGCGAAATCGTTTTTGCATTTTATTGTCACCGTCGATGAGAAATGTATTCATTACGATAATCCAGGCAGCAAGATAATTTGGTGGGACCCGAAGAGAATCTTTCCCCATGAGCTTCTGAAAGGTGGTCAAGCGTTCGATGGGGTTCTCTAAAGATAACAACTGATGTCATTGAAGCGACAACTTGCAGATAAATGGCCGAAATGGGCAACAAGACATGAGTAGGTAATTGGTCTTCCATCATGACAATTCTTGGTCGCATGTTCGCACAAGTGGTCACAACTTATCTCGGTGGTAGCGTATGGGAAGTCCTAACCTACCCGCCATATAGCACAGAGCTTGCACCGTCACACTACTATTTGTTCCGGTCGGATATATTTACCAGCTTAAATTTCAGGCGACAGATTTTCTATGCCCATCACTGTTACTTTATCTCGCCTTGCTGTACCGCTTGCTTTATGCTACTCGTTATTATTTAGGTTTATTGCTATCTCGATGGGGTAGATCTGACTTTTGGCTATGCCGTCAAGTGGCCGGGAAAAGATTTTAATGGCTCTACTGATTTTTGAAAATTTTGTTTTTTAAGGGTTGCAAACAAAAATTTTGCAAAGCCCAAAGTACTCGTGGAAATAGCAAATGATAACCAAAGTAAATGAGATGATTATTTTGCGAATGCATACAGAAGGAGAGCTATGACAAAATTTTACGCCAATTTCAGCCTACATTAAATTAAATAAATGTTTTTTTTAGGGCACTCAAGTAGACCAGTTTTAATGAAGCATAGGTCAGGGCTTATTTGATGGGGATGATCAACTTGTGTTCACCAATATTTCAAGCCGCCCACTCGTAGATGTTGGCACATATCGTCTTTTAAAGTACAAAACCGCTTAAGTGAGGTTGCATAAATTATTTTCCAGATAGTAAAAACACTCATATTTCAAAAAGGTTCTCTTTTTTATAAAGAAATCGCATTTCTGGCAAGTATATTTCAGGACGAATGGATAAAGATTGGGCCAAGAGCTTGTGTGAGCAAATCAAATTTTGACTATACGCGATTTTGTACTTTAACGACGATATGTATGTGGCAGGCACAACAAGCGGCTTGCCCGCCGTGTTGCCTGGCAACGCTTTTGTAGCTAATTAAAGCGGCGACTCCTCTTGAATCCAAATTTATCTTCGACGTTGATCTCTCTCAGTCCAAACTCATTTCTCCTTTCTATTTTCAGTGCCTGGCTGGAAGTCCTTCACAGAGCAAACGGGGTGCTTCGGATGCCGCATGACATTTGGAGCTTTTCTAGCGGTATCGCTGTCGGATGGGAAAGCTCTTTCCTTCTGCCACTTGTGCTCACAGTTATGGACTTAAACAATAAGTCCTCGACATCTTTGAAATAAGGCTCCGACGCTCCGCTATAAATGCCAACAGGAGCCACAACCTCCACATTAACTACAGCTAAGGATCCAACAAGCTCCCCTACAACAACCATAAGTTAGCAAAAAAGCATAACGGAGGGAAAACGTACCCACTTACAACAGTACCAGGGTCCTCTCGTTACGGGAAATTCGGAACAATTCGGGAGGCCTGTCGCTAATTTGATCGAGTATCCTGTGCTCTTCAAAAGCAGCCAACAACGTCAGGGGAGCTAGCTTCATGACTTAGCGTCCTATGCCCTCCATTAATAGCCCCTGCTGCTGGTTTCAAATCAGCTTGCTTACCTGCGCTGTGGTCAAGGTCGGGACAGAGCGCACCTTTCTCAGGCCATCCACGAAGACCAACGTACCATTTTGAGAATCGTTGGCCATCTAGCCACCTCACCGATTACGGATCAGATCTCGAGGAATAATTTCGTGTTTGGTGGAGGGAGCTCTAATAAAGACACCGAAGAGTGCCAAATCGCACGGAGCTTTGTCTCGAACCTTCACTAATATAGGTAACTCAGGAAGCAAAACTGATCTGGTTTTAAAAGATCATCAAGATAGTCGACAACTTACAGTCTTAAATACAGAATGGTCAATGGAATCAGAACACAAAGAATATTGTTTAAAAAACACATAGTGCTATGTTATCTTGCAGGAAAATGCTGGTTAAGAAGTAAAGACTGGACCCTGTTCTTGTGTCATGGATATACAAGGTAGTGATAACGTAGGTACGGAGATGGACTCTTTTATTTTTTCGATGGTAGAAGTAATCGTTAAAAGTAAGACTACATCTACTTTAGTCTTATCTTCGGTAATAATGTTTGAAATTTTGGGTATAGCTGTGGGCAAGTGAATTTTTCGACCAACTCTAGATTGAAAATTCGATATAAAAAGTTGACTAAAAGCTTTGGCAAGTGTTTTTTAGTCTGAAGCTCATACCATTACAGAGGCGTCTAAATAAGCTTTAATTTCACAGCAATTCGAGCCAAGTATTGCATTTTTATGGGAGTAGCCGACAAGGTAGTCCGTAAGGGTAGAAACCGAAGGCATGGTAGAGCACCAAAAGAGTAGCCCTTGTTCGTGTAAAACCCGAAACATTCCAGTCGTTGAACCTGCTGTGAACTGAATCTTTATTCTTCGAAACAGCGTTGTAGTTCCACAAAATTAGTTAGGAAATGCAACACATATTGTGTAGGAGAGTCCGATGCTGAGGCCGTTGTCACAACTACAACTTTTTTTAAAACCTACAACTCAAAGATGATTGGCGATACCAGTTTCTCGAATGGACAAGATGAGGGAGTGTCTATGAAACATTTTTTCGGCTCTGCCAAAGGTCCTGAGGAGAGGGGATCTAACGTTCTGTATACGATATAGAAAATTCTTCTGTATCACAAAAGGTCCTATAGCTGATATTAACCGTAGATGGTATGTATTTTCTTAAACAAAGGAAAATCCACCTCAATTTCTGAACGCAGATAAAGCAGCTAAGGCTTTTTATATAGAATATCGTGATATGCCATTAGAATACTTTGCTCCTAAGTAGAGAAGTCTGTAGAATAACTTGAGAATCTATGGCGATTTTCAATTTATTTTCCACAGTTGTACCAGCCGGAAATTGATTGTTACAACAGAAAAACGAGGTAATGTAATTGAACTCATAAAATGTTCCTGGAATACTATCCTAAATCGTTTTACTGCCTTTGCACTGCACAGCTTATGGCTCCTACTTTAACTTGACTCATCGTGCCTTTGTTGCTTGACTACATTTAAATTCTGTCAACAATTAAACATCGCGGGCAAACAAATACGCAGAAATGTTCGCTGTATATAAAAACATACTTAGCGAAAAGAGTAAATGCGAAACGTGTCCAAATTAAAAATTCTTAGCACGTACAGCGCGTACTTTAATGTTTATTTACTTGCGAAGAATTCGCAGATAATGTTGACACTTTTTTTTTTGTTTTTGTGGAGCTCTGGCGTGACTGGGCAACTCCATATCCATCGGTGCACGAATATTGTGCCTACTCAAGTATGTACATACATATGTATGTATGTATGGATATACATATGTACTTGGGTACTTAAGAGCTTGACTAAACCAGTTGGGTATCGCTTCGCATTCGTTATGGTGAAGTGTCCGATTGACTGCGTGGCATGGTTTCTTAATTGCTTCCAAAAAAATACTTCAATAATTAAAGTTATTTAAGTATGTACGCATCCAAAGCGGCGGCCAAAACTGAATAAATGAGCTTAAATGAACGCTAAATAGCGGCTGCTATTTCAGTTTGATGTTTTAAGCAGTCAATGATGGAGTAGTTGGCAGGCGGCTTAAAGGCATTAGAAGATATGCGAGTATGTCAGAGGATGAGCGCTTAACCAAACTAGTTTAGCATATTGGCGACTCAAGAGTTGTGGCATATGCGTTTGGTAAGTATGATGGATGGCTTCGTGGAAGCAGTTGTGTTTTTTTTTGCTGTTCTGACTACGAATGTAAGTATGTATGTATTTACAGTTTAAGACAGTGAAATGAAGCTGCTATTTAACG
>NW_023463740.1:0-12923 GCF_013731165.1 Rhagoletis pomonella | reverse complement strand
TATAACCTCAATTTTAATTATTATTTCTAGAGTAGTAGTATTATTAATAATATTAGCATCAATTATATCAAAAAAAAATATTAACAGATCGAGAAAAATGCTCACCTTTTGAATGTGGATTTGATCCAAAACCTTCATCACCTCTTCCTTTTTCTTTACGTTTTTTTTTAATTACAATTATTTTGTTAAATTTTGATGTAGAAATTGCTTTAATTTGACAAATAATTTTAATGATCAAAATTACAAATATCTTTATATGACCTACCACTTCAATTTTTTTTTGTTCGTAGGAGAGGGAAATGCAATATTCACTAGCCGGGGGCGCTAGTCTCTATACTACCTTCCCCGAGTGTGGGACTCCCACCCCAGCGTGTTGGGCTAACCACTAAACCCAAACTCCTACCGCCCGCGCAAGAATCCCGCATCTGGCACCGCAATTCTGCATGTCTTCAGATGCAGGAGCGCGCTGCTAGAGCCTTAGGGCTGCTCTATTGTAGAGGCGTTTCCTTCGGGTGTCCTCAGTAGAAGACCGCCCTCTCGTTTGCAGCGGAGTACGAATTTCACGTATCTCGCAACTTCTTCCCACTTTTCTGCACTGGAGATCATTACCCCAACTATGTCTTTCGGAGTTATGTCTCCGTATCTTTCTTCCAACCTTCTGCGCGAAATCAAGAAGTGTTCGCTGGAGAAGAATGTGTGGTACACGTTATTTCAATGTTTCCAAAGTAGTGACAAAACGGTGAGTCCACCCTTCCCATTCCATGAAGATATTCTCGGAAGTAACCATGACCGGTGAGGAATTGC
Organism: Rhagoletis pomonella; assembly: GCF_013731165.1. NCBI lineage: Eukaryota > Metazoa > Arthropoda > Insecta > Diptera > Tephritidae > Rhagoletis > Rhagoletis pomonella. The sequence goes on along the minus strand of NW_023463740.1, from coordinate 12,119 downwards.
GTTGGGTAGAAATCGACTTCCCCATGCGCTCTGTTGAACCATATTTGATGGTCGCCTATCAGAGTGTGCGGCCATTTAATGCTCGCGTTCCAGTTTTATTGACACTGCTTGATTAGTTGCTCACGCGCCCTTGCCGCGGCAGCTGCTCGACCTATCTCGGCACTGAGATTGTAAATCTCTTTTTCCTCGTAAGTAAGTAGCCTAATTGGTATGACGCCAGAAATAACTAGAACCGCGTCAGCGAATACTGTACGGTATGCAGAAGCAATACGTAGTGCCCCTATGCGCTGGACCGAAGGCATTTCAATCCGGTATTTTTTGACTTTCATTGCGTCGACCCATATTTCTGCCCCGTACAGGAGCACCAACTGGACTGCTGTCATCAGAAGTTTCCTGCGGTTTAGAGCCACAGTGATCTGCGCAGCTTTTTCACATACTTCATGGATGTGCTCCCAGAATGTGAGTTTGCTCACAATTTTCACCCCCAGGTATTTTGTAGACCTAGAAGTTGTCACGAGTTGAGGTCCGACCATCATATTTATAATTGTTGGGATCCGTTTCCTTGTGAGGAGCACGATCTCTGTTTTGGCTGTAGCCAATTGCAGACCGTGATCGCTCATCCAACCACTGACGCTGCGCATGACCTGGTTTAGCTTGAGCTGTGCTAGCTGGACGTTTCTTGCTTTTATAACGGCGGCCACGGCGTCCGCGAAGGCGACAAGGAAGGCGCTCTCCGGCATTTCCGTGCGCAACAGACTGTCATACGTGGCGTTCCAGGGATCCGGGCCAAGTACAGACCCCTGTGCCACTCCGCCGGTTATACGTCTCTTTCTCTGACCTTGTGTTGTGTCGTACAAAAGCCAACGGTCTCTGAGGTAGTCCCGGATCATATTTAGCAAGTATGTTGGAACCTTAAATGGCCGTTCCAAGGCCTCCAGCATGTCGTCCCATCTTGCCGAGTTGAAGGCGTTCTTGACGTCCAGTGTGACTAGCAGCACTTTTGGCCGCGCCTGGTGGCAGGCTTCTTCGGACTTTTGTACCGCCTCGAAATTGCTCCTATAGGTGAGTGTCCCTTCCTGAAGCCACGTTGTCGGGGTGAAAGGCCTCCCTCGCTTTCTATGGCTGACGTCAAGCGTATTTTGAGCAGACTCTCCATCATTTTGTCTGCTGTGTCTAGCATGCAGAGTGGCCGGAAGGATGAAGGAGAGTTTGGGTCCCCTTTTCAGAATTAAAGAAAGTCTTAATTGAAAGACATTCTTTAAGCGAAAATAAGAAATTAGATAAAATTTTGTCAGATTCAGAGATGGGTGATCGTAAACCCTCTGAATTTTATCGGTCGCTCATGTTGCTTGCAGGTTCCAATTTTAGTCAAGATATTTTAAAGAAACTTTGGCTGAGAAAATTGCCAAAAAATCTTAGTGTGATATTAGCTAGTTCAAGTACCAATGATATAAATGAATTGGTGAAACTAGCTGATAATATTTGGGAAGTGATTAATAAAGCCGAAATATCAGCTATGAATAGTTTTCAAAATTCTAAATCACAAGACACAATTATTGATAATTTAGTTAAAACGACGAATCTTATGTGCGAAAATTTTCAAAAACTTTCCTTTGAATTAAATTCAATTAAGCAACAAATTAATCAAAATTCTAGATATAGATCATATAATAGGAATTGTTTTAGAAGTCCATATAGAGGTAGATCAAAATCTCGTGATAGACAAAATTGGTTATGTAGATACCATTACAAATTTGGTGATAAGGCTCAGAAATGTCAACAGCCTTGTGCTTATTCTAAAAACAAAAATTCGTTAAACTAGAGTCATCCGTTGTTGTGGCGGCAAACAATGGAAATTTAGATATTACCACACGTCGCCTATTTATTTTTGATAAAGCAAACAAACTAAATTTTTTGATTGATAGTGGAGCAGAAATTTCTATACTTCCGGTAAAAAAATTCCCTCATACAAAACGTTCTTCAGATATAATACTTACTGCAGCCAATGGTTCAACGATTTCAACGTATGGTAAAAAGATTTTAAATATAAATTTAGGTTTAAGACGTGAGTTCCCATTTACGTTTCTCATAGCTGATATTGCGAAACCTATTATTGGTGCAGATTTTCTTTGAAAATACGGTCTCTTAATTGACATGAAATGCAAACGTTTAGTTGATCCAGTAACAAGTCTTTCGGTTAACACAGTTTCATGTGTTTGTAACATTTCGCTTCCAAAAATTTTCGTAGTAGAGAACAAGTATACAAGATTGTTGAAGGAGTTTCCTTCTTTGATCGCTGAACCAGATTATTCGAAACCGGTTAAACATTCTACGGTTCACAGACTTTTTACTGAAGGAAATCTGCCATTCTCTAAGCCAAGGCGCTTAGATCCGATTAAATTTAAAGTAGCCAAAACTGAATTCGATTTTTTAGTGAGGACAGGGATTTGTAGACCTTCAAATTCTTGTGTAGCATCTCCACTGCATCTTGTACCTAAAAAAGAACTGAATGACTGGCGTCCTTGTGGTGATTTTCGGAGACTGAATGTTGTGACTGTACCGGACCGTTATCCTTTACCTCATATTCAAGATTTTAACATGAATCTCAGAAATAAGTATATATTTTCGAAATTAGATTTGGTAAGGGCCTACCACCAAATTCCAATGGCAGAAGAGGATATCTATAAAACTGCAATAACGACACCTTTCGGTATGTTTGAATTTATACGAATGCCTTTCGGACTAAGAAATTCAGCGCAAACTTTTCAAAGATTTATTAATGAAGTAGTTAGTGGTTTAGATTTTGTTTTTACATATATTGATGATCTATTGGTTGCAAGTGAAAATGAAGAACAGCATTTTAAAGATCTCCGTATACTTTTCCAACGCCTAACAGAGTACGGGTTAAATATTAAACCAAGTAAATGTACTTTCGGTGTTACAAGTGTTGACCTTTTAGGACATAATATTTCTGGGGCAGGAATTAGACCCTCTGATGAAAAAGTGATAGCTATTCGTAGTTTTGAACGTCCTAAATCTATTAAACAGGCGCAGAAATTTATAGGCATGGTTAATTATTACCATCGATATGTACCAAAATTAGCTGAGTTTACGGCAGTTATCTACGATTTAATCAATCGAACAACTAAGAAACGTGACAAGTCCTTAATTTGGGATGACACAACAAATAAAGCCTTTGAATGTATTAAAGAAAAGTTTGCGTCTACGATATTGTTAAATCATTTTAACAAAGATGCCAAACTCTCTTTAAATGTGGATGCATCTAATACGGCAATTGGTGGTGTCATACATCAAACGTTTGATAACAAATCAGAGCCACTAGCTTTCTTTTCTAAGAAACTTTCGCCATCTGAGGTTAAGTACAGTGCATTTGACAGGGAGTTGCTAGCTATTTATTTGAACATTAAACATTTTCGCTATCTTTTAGAAGGACGACAATTTACAGTTTTTACGGATCACAAGCCTTTGATATATGCTTTGAGTTCAAAAACCGAACGTAGTCCGAGACAAACTAGACATATGGAATTCATTGCACAATTTACTAATGACATACGATATATTAAAGGACAGGAGAACATTATAGCTGACACATTATCTCGAGCTTTCGAAGTTGATGCAATTAAGGGTACATAACTGGATTTCAAAGTTTTACAAAATGAACAAAAACAGGACGAGGAACTAAACACATTAAAATCTGGAGACAAATCACATAACCTTAAATTAATTCAAATTCCACTTTTAAATTTTAATATTTGGTGTGAAATGACAGGTGAGAATCCTAGGCCATTTGTTCCAAATTGTTTACGCAAGACAGTGTTTAATATGCTACATGGCATTACACATCCTGGTACAAAAGCTACACGTCGTCTAATTATTAAAAAGTACTATTGGCCAAAAATGCACAAAGAAATTAATATTTGGTCAAAAGAATGTATAAATTGTCAAAAATCGAAGGTTAATCGTCACACAAAATCTCCAGTAATTAAAATTCCGATTCCCAAAAGTAGATTTGATCATATTCATTTAGATATTGTTGGACCTCTTCCTGTATCGAAAGGACATCGTTACATTTTTACAATAATTGACAGGTTCACGCGTTGGCCCGAGGCATATGCATTAAAGGACATTTCAGCGGCAGTGGTTGCAAATAAATTTTTTAGAGAATATGTTTCACGTTTTGGGGTACCGTTAAAAATCACTACAGATCAGGGTACTCAGTTTATGTCAAAATTGTTTTCGGAACTAACAAAATTGCTTGGTAGTCATCACGTTACAACTTCTGCATATCATCCTCAAGGGAATGGTATGGTAGAACGGTTTCACAGGCAGTTAAAAGCTACGATAATGGCTAGAAATGGAATCAACAATTGGTATGATGAGCTGCCGATAATACTTCTTGGTTTACGATCGATGTATAAAGAAAGTATTTCAGCCACATCATCTGAGATGGTTTTTGGGCAAAATTTACGCCTACCCGGTGAACTTGTTGTTCCATCTGAAGAAAAATTTTCCCCAATTGAAGTTTTAGGTAATTTACGGGAACATTTTAAAAATGTTAAATCAAATTTAAGGCATAATCAAAATTCTGATACTGGTGTATATATACCAAAGGATTTGGAGACTTGTAAATTTGTTTTTATGCGTGTTATTAATAAAAGATCATTGCAACAACCATACGAAGGACCTTATAAGGTTGTTGAAAAAAACAAAAAATATTTCAAACTTGAAGTAGATAATGAGGTTAAAACAATTCCGATAGACAGACTAAAACCAGCAATCATTGAAACAGAACTAATACCAGAAACAAAAACTAATACAATGAATAACACAACATCAAATAAGAAACGAGTTACTTTTAATTTATATAACATTAATTCTCTAGAAGGGGGAGTATTGTAGGGTCTGTATTTGTGTTATTACCTTTTATTGTACTGTGTTCATTTCAACTTTGTAATTTTGGAAATTTTAGATTTATGTGATTTTTGTGGTTCGTCAATCAAATAGAAAATTTTATTATTCAAACTTTTCTCAAATTGTGTACAACAGAAAATGAAATAAGTTTTGTTATTTAAAATAAATACCTACAACCAGTCTCGCCTTCTTCCATTGGCTTGGGAAGACCCGGGCCCTAAGGCAGCTGTTGTACATGTTGAGCAGGAGATCAGGGCTCGTTTTCACTGCTAACCTGATTGTCTCCGCTGGTATGCCATCTGGGCCTGGAGCCTTGCCGGCTTTCATGCTTCGCAGGGCTAGCTTCAGCTCGTCTGTCGAAAACAGTGGTGCCTCGGCTTGCTCCTCGACGAACACTGTATCGGCTCTTAGTGGGTGTGTGGGAAATAGCGCATCCACTATATTCTTAACTCGGACATCATCCATCGCTTGCGATAATGTATGGAACTTTTTCATCACTATTTTGTATCCCTGGCCCCAGGGATCGCGATCCACTTCGTCGCATAGCGCTTTCCAGCAGTTCTGTTTACTCTTCTGTATCTCGGCCCCAAGTGCTTTCTTAGCGCTTTTGCAGGCTGCTGCTCTGGTCAGCGCCTCAGGTCTACCACGAGCACGCGTTGCGAGTCTCCGCATTCTATGGCAGGCCCTTCGCAGCTCAGAAATTCGGTCATTACACCAGTATACCTGCTTTTTACTTGACCATGCTCTCCTCTGTGGCATTGAGGCTTTGCATGCCCGGTGAATGCACCGCATGGTTTCTGCGACCAGCTTAGTGCAAGACTCCCTCTTGTGGATCTCTCCCGTTGTGGGTGAAATACCTTGCGAATCTGCTAGGAATGATGCATCGAACTTGCGAATATCGACCCTAGACGGGTTCCATCCTGGTTTCCTGCGAGGGATACTACGTGTTTGCCCTCGCGTTGTGTCAGTGACTTGGAAGGTGATGTGTAGTTGTGGTCGCTACCACTCAGGTCTTCCATCACTCTCCATCCGTTAGTCCTTCAAAGAAGGCTTTGTGAGACCAGGGTTATGTCAGGGATAGAGTATCGAAAACCCGGCCTTCGATATATAGGGGTCGTTCCGATGTTGAGGATGGTCAGGCCAATGCGGGCTGCCATTCCAAAGACCAGTCTTCCTCTGGTGTTTGTTTGGGGCATACCCCATTCAACGCCTCTTGCATTGAAGTCTCCAGCAACAATTATGTGGCCGGTTATATCGCGCAATTCGTCTTCAAGGTCGTTTGGAGACAGGTAGCAGCTCTCCATAGTGATTTGTGCCATTTTCACCCAGACGTAGCAGCGTCCGACCCCGCTGCTCTCTGCGCGATTATTGGGGTTAGCAATCCATATCGTGGCCGAGCCGGATTGGTCAACATGCCAGGTTTCCTTTGTTCTATAGGGTTCACTGATGATGACAGCGTCTGCTCTTTGTACAAGAACCAATTGGTCCAGCAGGCCATCAGCTACCCTACTTTTGTTCATATTGCCTTGTATAAATTTAATCATATTCTCCCAAGCTTTGTCTTAGCCTCAGAAAGGGCATCCCTGAAGGCCTTGCACGCTCCTGACCCGGGCAGGTGATTGGCATTTTTCTGTCCATCTCCTGCCGAGCACAGGTAGCAGCTGGGCTTTCTTTACATGCAGAGGCTATGTGGCCCTGCTGACCACATTTCCAGAATGCACTGCTTCTATCTGGGCCTTTGCATGCCGCCTTTTTGTGGTCATACCCCATATAGCGGAAACACCTTTGCACATCCGCGCGCTCGCGGACGCGGCAGATAATCCAGTCTACTCGCAGCTTCCCCTTTTCAATAAGAGTCCGGCCTGACAGTTCGTCAATTTCCACCACGGCCATTCTGTGTTCTCGCGAGTTTACAGCGAGGAGAGAAACGCGAAGTTGGCCATTCATCTTGTCTCCTAATTCCCCGTGTATAGCGTTCTCCACTTCTGGGGCCGTGGTTAGGCAGTCCATGCCTAGAACTTCTAGACGTAAACATCTAGTGAGAATACGGGTATCTCCAAGCTGGCCAATGGCAGTGCACACATTTTCCTTGAATGCTGAGTGGTGGCCACAGCGCTCCATTTCGATGAGCACGCCGCCTTCGTGGGTTTTCCGAAAAGATCGAATTACGGTCTCCGTCTTCTCAGGTTGGAGCTTACCACGTATCGTTCCCAGCACCTCTGTATTGGTTTTGCCTTCAGCTGCCTTAATGATTAGTTTGGCGAGACTCTTTTTTTTCACCCTCTTCTTTTTTTTGCGGCTGGTCGCCTCACCCTTATTGACCAAGGGTTCACCTGGCGCTGGCCTTGGCTTGGGCTTTCTGCTTTTTCCAACCGTTTTCCATTGATTATCTGGTACGGTTTTCTGTGCATTATTATTATTATTTATTTTATTTTTATATTTTTACTACTGTTATTATTATTATTAGTATTTTTTTCTTTTCAGGCTCGCCTGTAGGGGAGTCCGATCGAGTTCGAGCTCTCTTTTGCGAATCAGGGCCAGTTTTCTGCAGCTCGGAAAGGGTAGACCCCCTCAGGCGCTGCTCTCGGAGGTAGCTTAGTATATTCAGGCTCTCCTCGATTTGGGCCATGCCCGTTTTTATGTCCATGGACACATTTTTCTGCTTGTAGACAGCACTCTGCATCTTCTTCAAGACGATCCGAATCTGGGCCATTTGCTCATCTTCATTGCCTCCGCAAGTTCCCAAGCTTACGGTGGCATGCTTGTCCCTGTTTGCAACAGCTGGCGTTTGATGACCACCATCCCGGCTGCCGGGAGTTGTCGTTTGCAAAGGTGTACTCTTCTGCGCCACGTCGACGGCTTTCTCCGTGCTCGTGGTGCCGGCTTTTCCCTGCAGAGGAGTTTGTGGCGGGGAACGCACAACTCGACTGCTCTTTCTAAATGCGCTACATTCTTCCTCGGGAACATCTACATCTATTACATTTGTTTTTGTTGTTTGTTTAATCATTTCAGTTCTTTTATTGTTATTTTAATTATTGGGTTATATCATGAATAAAATCAAGGGATATTAAATTGATCAAATTAGGGTTGTAGTTAATTATAACATTTGATTTGCATTCAAAAAGTATTGAAGTTTCAATCTACCTTAACTAATTGAATATGAAGAGATTTATTGCAATTAGTTTCCACCTAATTTTAGGTAATTTAATTCCCTTATTTTCAATTAATACTATTCTATTAATTGAAGCCAAAAAGAGGCTTATCACTGTTAATGATAGAATTGAGATTTATACTCCAATTAAGGAGGTATGGTGTTCAAGAAAAAGCTGCTAACTTTTACCTTTTAATGGTTAAATTCCATTTATACTTCTATTTATATAGTTTAATTGAAACATTACATTTTCATTGTAAAATTAAAATAATTTTTTTTTTTAATTACAAAAATTAATTCACTACATCCAAGAATTATCTAATTACCCTAACATCTTCAATGTTATGCTCTAAATTTAAGCTACTTGAATAGAATAATAAAAAAAATTTTAATAAAAAATGATTCATAAAACAAATAATAAAAGATACATTAAATTATTATTATGAAGAAAAAAATTCAATTAGAAAATTTAATAAGTCTATTGTATAAATTTTGACCACCTAAAAATTCTGAGCAACCTTGATGAAATGATTTATAAACTACTCTTCCTAAATTTAATGGAAAATTAGTAATCCCATAAGTAGAAATATAAGACATAAATCATATAAAACCAAAAAAAAAGCTAATTAAATAATTATTAATTGATTTATTTAAATAAAATAAAGAAACATGAGAAATTATATAGCCTATAAATCCTTCAACAATACAAACAAATAAAGTTAATAATTTTATATATATTGGTAAACAAATTGTATAGGGGGTAGGAAATTTAATCATCTAAGAATTCTCCCCCCAATAATTCTTATAATTAATAAACCTCTTATTCCACGAAGCATAATTCAACCCTCATCTCTTAATATATTTAAAGAACCACAATTCAATTCTCCTGTCATTGAGTAATAAATTAATCGAAAAGAATAACAAACTGTTAATCCAGCAGAAAAAAAGTATAAAAAAAAGAAAAAAAATTGATATAACTTAACGGCCGCTGTGGTGTAGTGGTAAGCAGTGCGCGCTTCCACTCCGCAAGGCCTGGGTTCAAGCCCTGGTCAAAGCAACATCGCAAAAAATATAGAAAAAGGTTTTTTCTTAACAGCGGTCGTCCCTCGGCAGGCAATGGCAAACCTCCGAGTGTATTTCTGCCATGAAAAACAGCTTCTCATAAAAATACAATCGCCGTTCGGAGTCGGCGTAAAACTGTAGGTCCCTCCGCTTTGTGTTACAACATCAAGGCGCACGCCACAAATCGGAGGAGAAGCTCGGCCAAACACTAACATATGTGTAAGCGCCAATCTATTATTATTATTATTAACGAAACAATTTCTAAAATTATATCTTTAGAATAAAATCCGGCCAAAAAAGGTATTCCGCATAAAGCTAAATTAGCAACATTAAAACAAGAAGTAGTTAAAGGTATGTAAACCCCTAATCCACCTATTAAACTAAGATCTTGTGAATTTTGTATATTGTGAATAATAGCCCCTGCACATATAAATAATAAAGCCTTAAATAATGCATGAGTTAAAAGATGAAAAAAGCTAATTTATAAAATCCTATTGATAAAATTCTCATTATTAATCCTAAATGTCTTGATGTAGAAAGAGCAATAATCAAATTCGAAAATAGCTCCTAATCGAGCTATAAATGTGGTAAACCCAGATAATATTAGTAAAATATTAAAACGAATCTTACTAATATTATAAATGTGAAAGTTTGTATGTTTGGATGTTTGGGAATTCATCACGCGGAAACGACTGAAAGGATTTGCATGAAATTTTGTACGCGGATAGCTTATGGGCCAGATTGCTTAATAGGCTATTTTTTTTAAGAGTTGCCACCTGTTAAAAAATTTTAGTTTATTTAATATGCGGGAACGACTGAACGGATTTACATGAAAATTTGCACACAGATTGCTTATGACCTATGTTGGAAAGTAGGCTACTTTTTTTAAGAGTTGCCACCTGTTAAAAAAGTTTAATTAAATTAATACGCTGAAACGACTGAACGGATTTGCATGGAATTTAGCACATGGATAGCTTATGACCTAGGTTGGAAAATAGGCTACTTTTTTAAGAGTTGCCACCTGTTAGAAATGTTTAATTTAATTAATACGCGGAAATGAGTGAACTGATTTGCATGGAAGTTTTCACACAGATAGCTTATGAGCTAGGTTGAAAAATAGGCTACCTTTTTGAGAGTTACCACCTGCTAAAAAAGTTTTATTAAATTAATACGCGGAAAAGTCTGAACGGATTTGCATGAAATTTTGCAAGCAGATAGCTTATGACCTACAGTGGAAAATAGGCTAATTTTTTGGAAGAGTTGCCACCTGTTAAAAAAGGTTTAATTAAATTAATACGCGGAAACGACCGAACAGATTTGCATGACATTTCGCACATAGATAGCTTATGGCCTATGTTGGAAAATAGGCTACTATTTTAAGAGTTATCACGTATTGGAAAGTTTAATTAAATTAATAAGCGTAAATGACTGAACTGATTTGCATGAAAGTTTGCACACAGATAGCTTATGACCTAGGCTGGAAAATAGGCTACTTTTCTAAGAATTGCCACCTGTTTGAACAAGAAATTTTGCTCAAAGATGGTTTATGACCTGGATTGAAAAATAGGCTACTTCCTTAACCGGTTTTCTGATCAGAACGAAATTTAGTACACTTACTACGGATTTCGGAAGGATGGTTTTAGACTTAAAGTAAGTCCGATAACTCAAGGCCCCTCCCATACAAATTGGAAATGGACGTTTTTGGAAAAGAGGCGTAGCACCTCCCATACTGACTGAAAGTTTCATATTGCATATCTCTTCAAATGTTTGGGGTAAAACACCCAAGCTTCCCACTGGGAAAATAGGTAAGCACCTTACGAGATAAGCCATAATTTCTTTCAGTTTTTAGTACCAAAATTGTCATCATGACCAGCGTAATCTACTAGTAAAGCACAAAATGAACACCTCCGGCGACACATTACGTTGTCAGTTGCAAAATAACGTGCAGCCGAAGTAATTTCCAAGCACCGAACTACTCCGAGCGACTGCTCTGCATTACACGTAACTTACTTTGTAAAGCGACTCAGAAGTATGTTTGATAGCAAATGTACATTTTAAATTCCTACTTACATAAGGCGGCCATGCCTTTGTAAAAGTAAGGGACGTTCGGCAGGGAAATGGGAATGACTGCCAGGTGAAGAGTAAGTTGCTAATAAGGTATTATTACGTGCTCCTAATTCCCACTGGGTTGGTATGGAAATACATATGTATGTATGTATGTGAAACTAATACCATACTCATGGAGAAAAATGAGAGTTATTGGAAAAGGTGGTGTGCCAACTCCCATGCAAATTGATTTTTCTATGCTGCATATCTCTGGAGGTGTTTATTGCAGCGGACTGGAACTTGGCACCGAGATGTGTATACAAAATTAATACCATACTCATGGAGAAGAATTTGCGTTATTCGAAAAGGGGACATGGCTCCTGCCGTACAAATTTACTGCTTTATGCTGCTTATCTCTAGAGGTGTTCATGGTAGAGTACTGGGGAAATGTTTAGTTATTGGCCCATCGTTTTTCGGGTGGGAGGCGGAGGGGGAGGGGGCGTGGCCCCCCAAACCCCCCTCATTCGAAGGGGGACAGTCGCCACTTTACGAAAAGCCCTACCCCCCCTTGGGGACCTCCCACAGACCCCTAGGGAACCGTTTGAAAATGGGGTAAAAACGGCATTTTCCGAGGCAAACTGGCAGTTTGAAGTGGAATATAACCCAACTAACGAAAACCGTGGGATTTTTAAATAAAAGAAATTATCCCAAGTTGGTTATCAGGCGATTTGAAAAAAAATAAACTAAAAAAAAAATAAACTAAAAATATTGTGAAATTAAGAAACTAATTAAGCGACAGATAGAAATGTTGTAGTAATAGTAATATGATAGTATTTTAGCGCAGAACTTCTTTTTGCGTAGGCGGCCTTCGGCCGCACACTGGGATTATAACCCTCACTACGTAGAATTCTCTTCTGTGTTGCCAAAG
>NW_023463739.1:0-12924 GCF_013731165.1 Rhagoletis pomonella | reverse complement strand
TCGCACAAGAACTGAAAAGATCAGACTAGCCTACAAACATAAAATAATATAAGAATTGTCATTGGCTTATTATATAAATACATTTAGATTTAGTTTTGTTTACATGTCCCTGTCCCCCGGAGAAGTGCCATTGTGGTCCTCCAGGTCGCCTACATTTCCCTGAAATTCGACAACCTTCATTTGGCGGCCATTTCTTTCCCGATTTCTGGGGAGGGATCTTTAATTGTTCCTATCATAGTTATTAGTCTGTCTTTCATTGGAATAATTTCTCTGATCATTGCTATGGTTCTTAGCTCTTGAATTTTTTTAGCTCCAATTCGCATTATGGTAGTTATTGCTTTGTCTCTGGTTAGAAATGTTTCTTGTATTATTGTGCGGTCTTCTGTTATCGCTATAGGTATTACTGTTATTGCACCTGTTACTAGATTGGCCGTTAAAATAGCTGTTCGTATTTCGCCTGTATGAGTTATTGGGATTTTTTTTTTTCATTTTTTTCATTTCATTTATTTCATTTCTTAATGCATACAGATTAACACAGTATTCTAAATTCATGTTTATTCATATAGTGGTTTGTTTCTGTAATTGTTTCTGATAAACATAACGTCTGCTATCGCACAGTGCTTCCTTTCCATATAAAATGTGGGCAAAAATAGAATTATGGATTCGCTTCTTAGTAAAATTGAGGACGCTAAATTCAAAAATGCAATTGGTTTTTGGATAACTTTAATACTTTCACTGTAAATGCAGTTTGAAGTTGAAAATTTGGGTTCTTGTGGCTTTTACATAGGTATGTACATATAGTTCTTTCTAATTTCAAAAGTGAAGTTTCAAGTGACAGGGCTTGGCCTGTAGATGTGCAATAAATTTTTTTATTTTTGAAAAGGGTTAGGGGTTTGTTAAAATTTTTTAATAAATTAAATGAATTAGATATTATGATATCGATATCAGTTGAACTAATTTTGAAAATACTTTACCTCTAAATGACACGTAGAAGGGTTACCACATGTTTAAAAAATCAAATTCACTTTAATTAAGGGAATAAGGTAACTGAAATATGTATATCAATATGAGTATCAGACAAATAAAAAATTTGACATATTCAGCAAGAAATAAGTGGAGAGTAAAAACATTCGTGAGTTAATTTAAGAGTGCAATAATTAAAAAAAATGTAATCAGAACAAATCACTGATTGACAGTGTTTGTATTTGTAATAAAACAACATATACGATGGCGTAATCCTATGGTTTGACGTAATTATTATTTTAGTTTAACTAAATTCGACTTTACAAACAGGTGGCAACCCTATTCGTAATATTTTTAAGCTAAAACCTCTTAAACCTCTTTCGTCTGACTCCCTTATGGTGATACTTATCTATTTCAATTACCTAATTCCGTTAATTCAATTAGAATTTTATTTTTTAAACAGGTGGCAACTCTCTACATGTTGTTAATACACATTTCGATTGATACCCATCTCTTAATAATTCATTTAACTTATATCTAATTTAACTTGAATCCAATTTTTTATCAATCTAATTTTTTAACAGGTGGCAACTCTTAAAAAAATAAACCTATTTTCCACAGGTTAAGCTTTTTCATCTGACACTTCATTTTAGAAAATGGAACGAATCGTGCAGATCTCAAGGCACTGACAAAAAATGAAAAAAATTATTTTATGCGTTAGCGAAAAACGCATTACTTCAGAAAGTGCAAAAAATGAGCAGGTTTTTATTTCTTCTTCTGAAAGCTAAAAGCCCGTACTATTTAATAAGATAATAAAAAATAACATATTTTTACTTATTTTTTATCCATTCCATTAAAATTTAGCATTTTTTGAAATTTTGTTAAAAAAAATTGTTTGTTGTTGTTTTGGAATACCGCAGGTACACCCTGTGTTTAATTTCATTCCAAAATTTTAATTCCTGTAATTCTGTACTATCTATATGGAAGCAAGAAACGTAAAACCACCATTTTATTTCAACGAATATATTTTTGACATATTTTCTGTGAAGAGCTTACGCCTGGCTATATTTTTACTAAACTTCTTAGTATAAAATTTGTCGACTTCAGTGGCTTCCTGGCGGCATGTAATTAATTTAGGCAAATTTTTATTTAATTCTTTTTAGTGGATAAATTGTCTTCGCAAAAGTACCAAACAAGTTCAATTTGCAGATAACGAATTTTTCGATTTATGCCCACTTAAACGGCACTGTGTGTCGTGTTGATTTCCTTGTTCTATCTCTAGTGCGATTTCAGTAGCGGTAAAAGATTTTAGTGCTGCAAATACTGTTTGTTTGAGTTTGTCATTTAGTCCGTTTTTTAATATTGGTAGACTGCATTGATCATTTATGTAGTTTAGTGATTAATGATTTTTGCTCAGTTGTTGCATTTTTACCTCGCTGTCCTATTTGCAATGTGTCCAATTCAGATATAAGATGTAAAATTTTGTTTTTGAAGTTAGTGACATGTAAGATTGGCAAGTTGGTTTTGTATGTGTGGAATAGTTGTTGAGCTTTTATATTTATTAGTTAATTCCTCAAATGTTTGAAATGTTTCTATTGAAGTCACGTTTGTCTTCACCGTTTGACTTAAAGCTTAAACAGATGGCAACGTTTATCCGGATTAACTCGGACATAATCCGGATCAACAGCAGTTAATTCCCGAGTTGATCCGGATAATCGCTGCCGTCTGTTTATACTTTTAGTTTCACGTAAACTACAAAATCTATCAGTGCTAATTTACCTCTTTCAGTTAGACCGTTATAAATTATTTCGATAATTTTTAGAAATGCTTCCAAGTCTTTATGATTTCCGGAAAAAATTGGAATAGCTTTTATAGCTGTTTCGAAACTAAACTCAGACATTTTTTTTTCGCTTTGAACTGACTCCTTGTTTAAAATTAAGTATTGATTTTCTTATTTTATGTTTTTCTGTTTTTATTCTTGGTGTATATTTGTATGCATAGATTTATTGAATTATGTTTTTTGTTTGTTTTGTATTTATAACTAAGAAATATATAAATAATTTTACTAATAAACTGAACCCTTAATATTATATTTTGTATTACATCAACAAGATTTATAGACATGTTTGCCATATTTAATTTTCGCCTAACCACAAGCTGGTTTTATTACCGTTTTGACTCTTACTAACATGAATGCAATAAATTATAATATAATTAGGGTATTCACAGTTTTCTTTTAAAGTTAAAAGGTGGCAACTTTAGCAAGATAACACACTCGAACTGTGAGCAACCCTTCGCACATATGTTTCGAATTGTCAATAAAACATATAGTCAGATATATATTTAAAAATCTTTTAAATTGCGCCCACCTTATGTTTTTCTGCTCCACTTTCCATTTTTTCTTAGCTGATCAGAGATGCCAGTTTAACACAAAACAAAACACCATGAATATGGCTACAAATATTAGAATTATAAAAAGTGCTATGAAGCCGACTGCATAGAATTCAGTATCTTTATCATTGAGTTCGGGTTTGTGCATACTTGGTGATTCGTATGTTATAACCGTTTTGTCTGTATTTGCATCTTTGCCAACTTCGAACCCTGTGATGGCTATCATGATGGCGCTAAAAATTTATTTCCACCACGCCATGTTGTTAAACTCTATGCAACATTTAAAAATGTATATTTATTAAGCTTATTGCCATGTCTTTGGCAGGATCTTAATCAAACTGGCAGGATGGTCCTGTAGTTGTGGAACCTTCAGGAATGTTCCTCTTTCAATAATTTGCTATATTTTGCAAAAATCCGATCAAACTCAGCCTTTCTGACGGTCTGATATGAGTCAGTCATTTATTTATTTTTACTTTTTTCGTATCAATAATGTAAAAACGAATCAAATTTAAAAGTTCTATCTGCGATCAACAATGAATCGGTTGTGCAGGATATTAATCAGTTTCCGCAAGATTTTTAATAAGTTTGGCAGGATCGCCAGCATTCAATGATGAGGCAGCTGGCAGGGCTGAGTACGTTGCCGAACTATTCCACCTGTGAGTCATCGAGAAGTAACCAATCAAAATATGCGGCGGAAGCAGCGAGCATAATTGAAATAATCTGCTTGCAAACGGCAGCGCTAAATATTAATAAAATTTGCCTGGTCAGCATTGCCCTCAAAAGCATATCTAGGTCGCTGTGCTCATATTGTTTTGGTTGTGCATTTGTAAGTTGCCGCTTCTATTGCATTTGGTGTGTGTGATCACTACACTAGCACTACCTTATAAGAATAAAGCTGATTTCTTAATATCTAAACTTATTTGCTTCAATTGCCGTGTGAGTGGCCATCACTCACGTGAATGCAAATCGACTTACAAATGCAATGTTTCTAAAAGGGCTCATCATACTGTTTAACATACAGTTCATGATAATACATCCCAGGGTAGCGGTCGAGTAAGCTCTGCTAATGCTTGTACTGAGAGCTCAACGTTATCTCTCACAGCCTCTGCCAACAACGCGGCTATGTTTCGCAACGTTCTGCTGTACACCATACGACTTCTCGTCAAATCACCAACGGCAGGGATTGAGCTCAGAGCACTCCTTGACCAGGGTTCGCAAGCAACCCTTATTTCCTAGAACGCGTCTCAAATATTTAACTTAGCTAGGCTAAAACCTACTGTGAAATTACCGGCATAAGTAACAGCCATAACTTCTACCGCAGTGCAGTTTCAATCGATCTTTGGTCAGTACAAAATGAGTATATACTAAGGTGTTACTCGCCCGTTATGCAGCGCTTATAATCTTTTAAGCCAAAGGCAACAAGCGTTTTAAGAAATCTTGGAAATTTACAAATTGATACATTTGCCGTTCCCGCTTTCTACAAGGATGACAAAATTGACCTCATTCTTGGAGCAGAAGGTTTCAGTCAAATTGTAGTCCCAGGCAAATCATTTTTACATGAAAATTTATTCTTTCAAAGGACTGTTTTTGGCTGGGCTATCTCTGGACCAACCCCGAATTTAGGTCACAGAGTTACAGTAAATAATATAAATTTGGAAAGCCTGTTACTGTCCTTTTGGGAGCAGGGAGAGCTGCCTAAGAAAACGGATCTGACCGCGGAACACGAAACATGCGAATTATTATTTTTTTTGACCACAACACAACGTAGTGAGTCTGGACGGTAAATAGTGGATCTACCATTTAAGTCAATGCTGAATTCTGACACTACGCCAACAATAAAAAATAACCATTTCAATGCCTTGAAACGTCTTAAGCAATTAGAACAAGCATTTATTAGCAGGTACGGAGAATAATCATAATTTTTTAAATTTTAACAAAAAAAAATAAAAAGTTGTAATCGTCATAAAACAGTTTTAACTATTCTCACGTATTTGTGTTCGTACGCCCTACTGTAATTTGCAATGATTTATATTTTTCGAGTTTAATCAATAAAGATTAAAAATAATAATTAATATTTGAGTTTTAATTTTTCGCTCAAAGGTAATTATTATTACTTGATTTTTATTTTTTCGATCAAGAATAATGATTATTCTACGATTTTTATTTTTTTCGCTCAAAGATAATTATTGAGTTTTATATTTTCACTTAAGAAAAATTATCATTCAAAAAAAAAAAGCACAAGATATACCGGCGCGATTTCTCTCGTATCCTTTTTAGAGGTAGCGACACCCTAATAAAAGGAATATGTTTCAGGTCCGAATGTCAGTAAGTTGCGTCTGTATGGCCTTTTCAATTTTATAAATAATCATTATTTTTAAGTGGAAAAATAACACTCAATAACATTTATTATCTCTGAGCGAAAAAATAAAAATCATCAAATAATCATTATTTGTGATCGAAAAAATAAAAATCATTTCCCTTGAGGGAAACACTAAAAATCAATAATAATTATTATTTTTGAGCGAAAAATATAAAAATCATAAAATAATAATTAAATGCTGATTTAAATTATTTTGCTCATAATGATTACCGTCCCTGTTTGTTAGACGCCCTTTGTACCGCTAGCAATACACTGCATTCATGCAAGAATATGAAAGTTTGCAGCACATGGCTAGAGTAGGCGTATACATAGCAGATATTTCGCCCAATTCTTATTTTCTGCCCCACCATGGAGTTGTGCGTGAGAGTAGCTCTA
The DNA here is from genome assembly GCF_013731165.1 of Rhagoletis pomonella. Lineage (NCBI taxonomy): Eukaryota > Metazoa > Arthropoda > Insecta > Diptera > Tephritidae > Rhagoletis > Rhagoletis pomonella. The sequence continues at coordinate 6,815 of NW_023463739.1, read as the reverse complement.
CCACTTAAATTACGAGTTGTTTTTGACGGCAAGTAGTAAGTCAAAAGTCGGCCGCTGTGGTGTAGTGGTAAGCAGTGCGCGCTTTCACTCATCATGGGTTCAAGCCCTGGTCAAAGCAACATCGCAAAAAATATAGAAAAAGGTTTTTTCTTAACAGCGGTCGTCCCTCGGCAGGCAATGGCAAACCTCCGAGTGTATTTCTGCCATGAAAAACAGCTTCTCATAAAAATACAATCGCCGTTTGGAGTCGGCGTAAAACTGTACGTCCCTCCGCTTTGTGTGACAACATCGAGGCGCACGCCACAAGTCGGAGCAGAAGCTCGGCCAAACACTAACATATGTGTAAGCGCCAATCTATTATTATTATTATTAGTAAGTCAAAAGATAAGACATCACTAAATGAAGAATTATTCTTAGGGCTTGTTCTTCAAAATAATTTGTTTCGAATTTTGTTACGTTGGCGAAAGCATCGGTATGCCTTTACCGCAGACATTGAAAAGATGTTTCGCCAAATTGAGGTCAATCCCGCTCAGCGGATATACCAGCAAATTTTATGGCGCTATAACAAAAGTGACTTATGGTACGACTCCGGCTCCTTATCTCTCAATTCAAGTTTTGCGTCAACTTTCTGAAGATTATAGGAACGAGTATGAACTAGCGTCAGCTGTGTTAGACGCAGACACGTACGTCGATGATGTTATGTCAGGAAATTTTAGCCGGAACAGTCTCATTGCAAAAAGATTTATGTGCTGCTCTTCTTAATAAAGGTCAGTTCGTACTTAAAAATTGGATAAGTTTAAGAATAGTTCCGCCACTTTTGATCTTAATCGAGATAATGTAGTTAAAGCGCTCGGTGTTCAGTGGAACACCACTTTCGATTAGTTCGCTTTTAAAACTAGCTTCAAGTCTGACTCCAAGCCAACAAAACACTCGAGCGGACAGTGCACGTCCCTTCGACCATTTAGGAGGGCTCACCCCTGCGACTATAGTTGCCAAATTACTTTTTCAAAAATTATGGCTTGGTGGTGTGGACTGGCAGGAAGAAGTCCCCACTGATATTGAATCAGTATGGTACGAATACAAATCAACTTTAACTGCGTTTCATGACATACAAATACCTAGATGGATAGGTTATTCGCCCAGCTGTACCTTTGATTTGCATTGCTTTTGCGACGCTTCACAAGTCGCTTATGCCGCAGTAGTATACGCACGCATTTTCGTAGTCTCTTTTCTTCAAGCCAAGTCAAAGGTAGCACCCATCAAAACTGTATCCATACCCAGATTGGAGCTATTTATGTGCAGCTGCTCTTTTAGTCCAACTCACAGCCAATGTGATAGAGTCTTTTACTCAAAATTCTCCAAATTGTATTCAGTCAGCAACGTACTGTAGTGACAGCACAACAGTGGTGAGTTGGATTAGGCAGTCTCCATCATATTGGAGTGTCTACGTAGCAAATCGCGTAGGCGAAATTCAGCGCCATTCAAATATTGTCCAATGGCGATATGTTCCATCGCACATTAGGTCAAATGATTACTTTTTCTGTGCGAAATTAATAGCAGCTAAAATATTGCTCAAAAACATTGTCCAATTAGCTTGGTTTTGACACAAGTTATTTTCTTGCCATACTCCAACCCCACCCCCGCACCCCCTCCCCCTCTTAAAATTAGCTACACAACAAAATAAGTATGGTCACATGTACATAAGTGGTTTCTTCTAGCGATTAATTATGGCATTATCGAAATTCCTAAATTAAAAAAAGAAAAATATTTACTACATGCCTCGCAGATATGTCTTGAGGAGAGGTTCCTAAAGCAGGTACTCTCCATAAAGCACTTAATTTTCACTTGAGGTTTCAGTATTCCCAAATTCCCCCAATTCCGTAAATTCTCTCAAGGATTTGCCCTTTTTGCGAAGGCTGCTCATCAATGGTCTTTGCGAATCGACGCAAGTGTATTTGCAACATAGCCACGGCTACGCTACAGTAGATGAAATGTAATCCAAATTGAGTCTGCTATTTTTTTTTGCTATCACATACTTCCATCTTCACTATTTATCATCATTAAAATTGATTATTTATCACCAAAAAATTTAGGAGATATTTTTGGAGATAGCTGAAAATTCGGGAAAATTTTAGCTTTCCTATTTTACCATTTTAGCGATAGCGAAAGTTAGAATTCGGCTGATGGTCGACACAGTCACTTTTTTATTTCGAAAAGAACTTCATCAGCAAGAAACGCTATGTTTACAGATCTAAATATTTTAGCATCCTTTCCAAATTGTTTTCCATAATTTTCATCTTTCTTAGATTGCAAAAAATACGCGTATTTTCTTCTAAGAGTTTCATGGAACATTCGTAAATATCAGCAGTACCAAATTTTTTTCAAAATAGTTGACAACCGAAAAAGGCTTTTTTTCGAACATCCAATCAGCCAAACTTCAAACAACTTGCCTTTTGGGATAGCATGATAGCTCAGAAAAAAACTTTTTCTTGAAAACGGCTAAAAACGGCGGGCTAAGTAAAATAAAATCAACTCATTACATCTTAATTTATCCATTTCCGTTTCCATTTCGTTTGCCGAAAGTTAACAAAATTGTAAAAGCTTACATAAAATCGTAAATGGAAATAAATCAGTTATGCAAATAAGTCAGTTTTTTGCAAACAAATGATAAAAAGTCACTTTTTTTAAATTGGGGCATAGGTTCTCACTTATAGTTTTGTTTTATTTTTAAAATTTTTCTTTAATTATTCGAACTTAAAAAAAAAAATGCTCTTGAAACTTACAAAATAAACTGGTTGCGCAAACAACGTATCAATAACGTTCTGAAAGTGTAACTTTGGTTTATTGCTGTCTAACGGTGTTTTTTATTTTACAAAAACTAAGTGAAGTTTCTGTTATTTTGGAGTATTCCCTACAGAATGGCAACAAAAAATAATGTAAAACTGCCTTTATGAAATTGGACTTTCGCTCAGCCAAATGAATCATTTGACCTAATGTGCATCGGCTGAAACCCCGGCCGATTGCGCATCGAGAGGCTTGCTTCCAGAAGAACTAAAAGCTAAAGAAATCTGTTGGCGAGGTCCTAAGTTTCTTACCCAATCCGAAAATCAATGGCCAAAACTTCCTAGCAACCTTCAATCAACCTTAGAAGAGCGAAAAATTAAAGTGGTTAGCCACATGACAGGCGCTCAATATCCTGAATTTTTGGTTAGATTCTCCACGCTGAAAAAGTTATTGCGTGTTATCTCTTTTTGTTTTCGATTCTTTAAGAATTGTAGGCGTAGCATAGGGCCATCTTGGAATTTTGACTGCCAGAGAAATTCTCGAAACCAAAATTTGTCTCATAAAATTGACTCAGCAAATTGACTTCACCCACATCATTTCTGAATTGCGCAGTCAAAAAGAAACGAAAGAAAAACCTTTACTTAAATTATCACCTTTCATTGATGAGAAGGGTATCCTCCGCTCTAATTTACCCCCTGACATGAAATTTCCGGCGGTTCTAACCAAATCGAATCCTTTATCTAAGCTTATAATCTTAGACGCACATGAGCGTACTTTACATGGTGAAATCACTTTAGCTATGTCTTATGTCGGTCGCGAAATTTGGATTTTGGGCTTGTTCGAGTTGCAATCACAACCGCAGTGTTGCGCGAATAATTAAAGTATCACGGTCTGTGTGAATTTCCAGCAATGTGTTTTCAGTTGGACAGTTGCAACAATGTTGCCATTTTTCATCAGTACGGCAGAAATGCCGCTTTTATTACGTGCCTCGAACAGGCCCTTTGTCTGGAGTCGGTCAAGCTAAAACTATTATAAGCAGGTGTATAACTTGTTTCCGTTATGCTGCCAAAGCATCTCAACAAGAGATGGGTGATCTCCCCTCTGTTCGCCTAAATTTAACTAGGCCTTTCAAACATAGTGGTGTTGATTACGCTGGAGCTATACTCATAAACAATTCAACATAAAGAAGCGCTGCTATCACAAAAGGCTATGTCTGTCTCTTTGTATGCATGAGCACCAAAGCCATACACCTAGAAGCAGTGTTGGATTTAACAACAAGCTCTTTCTTAGCAGCCTTTCGCCGCTTTGTTGTCAGACGAGGGGCGTGTACTGATTTGTATTCCGACTGCGGCACAAATTTTGTAGGTGCATCAAAGGAATTAAAAGTCTTGCTATACCGAAGTCAACTTTCAATGCCAAAAAATTTACGTGAAAGTTTTTCAAGTTCTGGAACTGATTGGCACTTTATCCCACCTGCTTCCCCAAATTTTGGTGGTCTGTGGGAAGCAGGATTTAAGCTCATGAAGCACCATCTAAAACGCGATGTGCATGACCGAACTTTAAGTTTCGAAGAATTAACCACTTTGCTTTCACAGATTGAAGGATGCCTAAACTCTAGGCCACTTTGCCCTTTATCATTTGATCCACGAGATGTCAGCGGATTGACCCCCGGAGATTTCTTGATATGCGAACCCATCAGCTGCGTGCAAGAAGAAACCCTTCTGGAGGTTAACATCAATCGAATATGCCGATGGAAAGCAATTGAAAAAATCAAGCAGCATTTTTGGAAACACTGGTACAACGAGTACCTCAATCGTTTGCAAGCTCGTCCTAAGTGCCTTCATCCCCAAGTCGATGCAAAAATTAACGACCTAGTTCTTGTAGCAGACGTGCTTTGGGCGTATTTAGGAAGTGAATCCCAGAAAGAATGGGCGAGTGCGCGTAGTGTCAGTTTACTAAACACAAATTTATAAAAAGACCTATTTCAAAAATTTGTTTTTTACCCCTAGATGAAACAATGGATAGTTCTGAACACCATGATCCTCAGCTTATTGGACTAAGGGGCGAGGTGATGGAACCCGAGGCTGAAGACGCTGTGAGTCGGAGCATATCGGAGTAAAAAACTCGACTAGAACACTCCCAACTATAGGACGTCCTTCCTCTTGTGTCTACCCAGATTAAGAATAGTTGTTCTTGGTGGGGAGAATGTTCCCGTATTATATGTAACCAAAATATTGGAATTAAATAAACTTAAATTTTAACTTTAATATTTTATTGCACATGCAAACTATGAATTATCATTATATTGACAAGCATATTCATAAAACAGCAAAACATCGCAAAGAGCGAACTAAAACTAATGTTCTCATCATTTCCTTCTTACGCTGTCCTTCTTAGCGACACTTTATGCATTTGCTATATCGCTTAAGTTTGACTCTTTCACTTGGATTACGACGGCGAACAAATAAACACGTTTACTCTAACTGGAGTAATTTTCTTAATATTTTGAGTCTTTTTCATTTACCTGCGGTAATTAGGGTATTCATATCGCAACATTTAAATTATACATAGCTATTTTCTAAAAGTAACTTGTAGCCACAACACACATTTTCAAACTTTATACAGAATTTATAAAAAAATTTTATTAATTTTTTGGGTATGCAGATAACAGGCGTATAAAACTTTAGTAAAAGAAATGCAAATTTGGAGCGGCTAAAAATCGTAATTATTTTTTTTTTTGCTGACGGATTTGGCGGTTTTTTCATATAAATAGCGAAATTTAGGAAAGCTGGTGGTGACTGTTTTATTTTTTTTTGCAAACGGCCTTCCGCATATTCTTTCACAAGTACCTAATTCCTGTTTATAGGAAAACAGTGCAAAACGCCGTCAACAAAAAAAAACAAATAATATTAAAAATCAACGCGATCTTTTAGCCGCTCAAAACTTGCACTTATTTTACTAAGATTTTATTAGCCTGTTAACTGCATACCCAAACAAATTATAAAAATTCTGGTTAAAAAGCTCGAAGTTTGAATAAAAATTTGTGGAAGTTTTCTAAATTCTTTATTAGGTTTGAAAGTGAACCATATTTTTATAAAATAAAAAATATCAAAAAAAAAATTTATTGTAAATATTGAAAAGGAAACGCCATTCATCCACTTTTGACCACCACTGTATGTATATACATATATACTTATATTCATATAATCAAGATTTCACGTAAAGATTCGGGAGAACGAAATAAATTTCAGGAAATCTTAGAATAAATATATACAATCATATCTCATTCTAATTTATATTGTTTCCTGGTTAATTTTTTTTTCATTTTATATCATTTAATTAGCTGCTTAGGCGAATCTTGAAAATAGGAAAAATTTTAAACTTTTTCGTTCTGGAGAAGAAGAGTAAATTTGTGTTTTGTGTGTGGATTTGTTATGGTACACATACTGTGGGAGCAGCAGTGGATGCAGTCGGCATGACACAATGGGGTGCACTATGGCTAGTCATGTCGGCTGCCGGGATTCTTTCATTCACTACTGTTCCCCGCGCCGTAGCAGAGAAACAGTCATGCCTGTCAAACGTCTTCACGAACGGACAAAAAAACTAAAAAAAAAGCCAGATACCAAAAAAAACTGGGAAAAGCGTTACATTAAATGCTTTAAATAAACTGAAAATCAACAAAAAATGAAAAAAGTTCAATAAAAAAAATAAGCCATTATAAAAGTTCCTGCTTGCCGTCCTAACTAAATGAAAGGGTCAACATTCCCATTTTATAACTACAATTTATTCTAAATTCATTTTCTTACATCTATTTCTTAAAGCTAATCATCCTAATACTAAGTCCTAACATCTAACAAAAAAAAGGTAAGTATGCTTAATAACAGGGGGTCTTCTTAAATCTAGAGTAAGTATATTGTGAACGTAGAACTAGGGTAGGGTAGTAGTGAGGTAAATTTAATTCAGGTATATTAGTAAAGTCCGGCGGGTATGTATATATCACAAATTTTGCTTTTGACACAAACTCCAACAAT